>NC_084550.2:17627500-17650000 GCF_033978685.3 Nerophis lumbriciformis | reverse complement strand
GTAATATACATAAGCCTATTGTTAAAATAATGAAAAAATCATCATTAAATATATTTGTTTTATTGTATTGTTACATTAATAGCTGTTTTATTATTATAGGATGGCTTGTTAAACATTTAATAGGATTTTCAGAGGGAGGAAAAACCAAGACATTTAATATAAAATGTAAAATGAATAAATACATAAAAAGAAAAAGAAAATATATGGTTAAAAGCCATCGTCCCGGGGAGCATTTCATTTCGTCCCGTGAATTTTTTTAAAATAATACTAATAACAATGAATAATTTCTAAGTCTTTGTTAGCCGTTTGTGAAGTTTTGTGCTCGTGCATAACATTCGCTCGCATCCTGTGCATCTCCTGGGGGCAAAGCCCCCCCTGTCCTTAAAAGCTAGTGACGCCCCTGCTTTAACTTAACTTTAACTTTACACATACAAACTGTAGCACACAAAAAAGCACATTTAATAAAAAAACGTTATTATGGTCTTACCTTTACTTATAAGTGCGGGAACAGTGGTGTTGGTGTTGGAGGAGTTGTGAATGAATGAAATATGAAATCCGTGCTGCAGTCTGCAAGTGTACCTAATGTTGTGTCCTTGCAGTCGTTCACGGCTCCTCCGGCGCGAGCAATGTTGTTTTTGCACTTTTTGGCTTCTTGTTAAGTGACTTTTTTTGGTGGATTAGGTCTTGCACGTGGAGGGTTTGGGTGTGGGCTTTGGTTGGTGTGGCGCTCTCGTCGGGGGGTGCAGTCTGCGGCGAAGGTGCCTTAACCAGCACCAGGAGGCGGGGTTACGGGAGCCTCAGCCAGTGCGTCTTCGCAGCAGTTTTATGATCGCTCAGCACAAGAAATACATTACACACATACAGTTGTTGACAAAATACACTGTACATTATATACCTCAGCTAACTAAACTATGGAAATGTATAATATAATTCATATAGCAATACGGTCTCACTGCACAGCAGACCAGCAGTTAGCCGAGTCCGTCCATGTTGAGGCACTGAGTGACGTGCCTCGACTGGCTGCTGTTCACCGCACAGTCTCTTCTCAATATTTGAACGGCAAATGTGAAAATTCAGCGATTTTGAATAAAAATAATCTAAAACTGGTGAAGTTAAATGGAAAACAACTGTATAGTATAATCACTGGATACATATAACAATTTAATTATTTTTTTTTCTTTATACATTTTTTTTCTTTCCATGATGGCAGGTGAGGCCCCGCCTCACCTGCCTCTAGTGACCGCACGTCACTGATTAGTAGGACAACATTCTTGTAAGCGGGGCTCCGAGTAACATTCTACTTCGGGCCCCAATTAAGCAAGGGCCCTCCCTGCATGTACTTTACAGTCGTAAAGAAAGGAGTGCTGCGTTCACTGTCATCTAAATACAAATTACTATTCGTTCATCATTGCCATAACAATCATCACTGTTATACAAATCGTTTCCTGCGATGACGCATTCAGGTACGCTTGGAAAAAAAATCAACAAGGAAGATCAAACATTTAAACAATTATAATAATTATAATTCCTTGCGTGGAGAAAAATGAAATTAGTCCAAAAGCAGTCAGGTGCGAACCTTTATGGTAGTTTAGTCCTGCATCTGCACCACAACCTTCACCGATGTGGTCTTAAGTGGACTTGATTCCCACGCACCCACGCACACATTAATCCACGTGATGTTTCTTTTCATTTAAATGCCAAAAGAGTAGCCGGGCAGGTTGTTCAATGTTTGCTTAGCACATGCAAAGTATATGAACATAGTAAAATGTGTGTACATATATACAAAGTATATGAACATAGTACAGTGCGTGTATAAATGTATATGAACATAGTACAGTGCGTGTACATACATACAAAGTATATAAACATAGTACGGTGTGTGTATATACAAATTATATGAATACAGTGTGTGTACTTATATACATAGTATATGACTATGGTACAGTGTGTGTACGTATACAAAGAATATGAGTCTGTACATATATACAAAGTATATGATTATAGTACATCGCATGTACATATGGACAAAGTATGCGAAAATAGTACCGTGTGTGTATATATATATATATATACAAAGTATACAAATATAGTACAGTGTGTGTACATATATACAAAGTATATGGATATAGTACAGTGTGTGCACATGTATACAAAGTATATAAATATAGTACAGTGTTTGTACATATACAAAGTATATGAACATAGTACAGGGCGTGTACATGTATACAAAATATATGATATATTGTGCATTGCATGTATATATAGACAAAGTATATGAAAATAGTACAGTGTGCGTACATATATACAAAGTATATAAATATAGTAGTGTTTGTACATATACAAAGCATATGAATATAGTACAGTCTATACATACAAAGTATATGATCATAGTACAGTGTTTGTACATATAGAAAAAGTATGAATGTACTACATTGTATATATACAAAGTATATTAATATAGTACAGTGTGTGTACATATATACAAAGTATATACAGTGCGTGTGCACATACAAAGTATATGAATATAGTACAGTGTGTGTACATATAGCAAAAGTATGGATATACTACATTGTATATATACAAAGTATATGAATATAGTACAGTATGTGTACATATATACAAAGTATACACCGTGCGTGTGCATACTATACATACAAAGTATATGAATATAGTAGTGTGTGTACATATAGCAAAAGTATGAATATACTACATTGTATATATACAAAGTATATGAATATAGTACAGTGTGTGTACATATGAACAAAGTATACACCGTGCATGTGCATACTATACATAAAGTATATGAATATAGTACAGTGTGTACATATAGAAAAAGTATGAATATACTACATTGTATATATACAAAGTATATGAATACAGTACAGTGTGTGTACATATATACAAAGTATATAGTGTGTGTGCATACTATACATACAAAGTATATGAATATAGTACAGTGTGTGTACATATATACAAAGTATATACAGTGCGTGTGCATACTATACATACAAAGTATATGAATTTAGTACAGTGTGTGTACATATATACAAAGTATATACAGTGCATGTGCATACTATACATACAAAGTATACAAATATAGTACAGTGTGTGTACATATATACATAGTATATACAGTGCGTGTGCATACTATACATACAAAGTATATGAATATAGTACAGTGTGTGTATATATATATATACAAAGTATATACAGTGCGTGTGCATACTATACATACAAAGTATATGAATATAGTACAGTGTATGTGTACATATATACAAAGTGTATACAGTGCGTGTGCATACTATACATACAAAGTATATGAATATAGTACAGTGTGTGTACATATAGCAAAAGTATGAATATACTACATTGTACATATACAAAGTATATGAATATAGTACAGTGTGTGTGTACACATATACAAAGTATATACAGTGCGTGTGCATACTATACATACAAAGTATATGAATATAGTACAGTGTGTGTACATATATACATAGTATATACAGTGCGTGTGCATACTATACATACAAAGTATATGAATATAGTACAGTGTGTGTACATATATACAAAGTATACATGGTGCGTGTGCATACTATACATACAAAGTATATGAATATAGTACAGTGTGTGTACATAAATACAAAGTATATACAGTGCGTGTGCATACTATATATGCAAAGTATATGAATATAGTACAGTGTGTGTACATATACACAAAGTATATATAGTGCGTGTGCATACTATACATACAAAGTATATGAATATAGTACAGTGTGTGTGTACATATATACAAAGTATATACAGTGCGTGTGCATACTATACATACAAAGTATATGAATATAGTACAGTGTGTGTGTACATATATACAAAGTATATACAGTGCGTGTGCATACTATACATACAAAGTATATGAATATAGTACAGTGTGTGTGTACATATATACAAAGTATATACAGTGCGTGTGCATACTATACATACAAAGTATATGAATATAGTACAGTGTGCTGCAGATGGAGACTGTGTCGTGTGCGTGCACGAGTGTGCGTGTGCGCGTGCATGTGCATATACGTGTAAGTGTGTGTGTGTGCGTGTGTATGGGTGTGTGTGTGTGTGTGTGTGTGTGTGTCTGTGTGTGTGTCTGTGTGCGTAAACCTCAGCATTGCTCTACACTTACACGTTTGCAACATGCCTGCACGCACCTACGGGCGCGCGCACGCACGCACGCGCACTTTGCGTGGGAATGTTTTTATTTTTCTTTCACTGCAACACCAAGTCGCCGATTTGCACGCGCGCGCACATACGTTAATTGCGGCGTTTTGGCGGTGTGGTGACGTCACGCAGTCTGGCTTTTGCTGAGTGGCTGCTTTCTTTTTTAGGGCCGGCGAAAGGGGGCGTGTCCGGAATGGGGAGGAGGCGGGGCATCTTCCTCTGGTGAGCTTGACGTGTTCATCACTTTGAGTGCGAGAAGCAGAAAGAAGTGCAGGAAGACGAAAATATTATCTTATCTTTTTTTTTTTTCTTCTTGACGCGTCGCTCGCTTCCGACGTCCATGTTGCCGCGCGCGACTCGGGACTGAAACTCCCGCCGGCGTCCTGCGATCCTCCTCCGCGTCCTCCTGTGCTCCCCGGCGGCGTCATGAACTTGGAGCGGATCTCCGAGCTTCCTCCGCCGCCTCCCGCGCCTCCTCGCCGGGACGCCAAGTTCCACCTGCAGCCGCGGAGCTCCGACGCGACCAGCAGGACTTTGGACAATTCCAGCTGCGAATCTTCCGACGCTGAACTTGCAGGTAATTCATTATTCTTTATGATTAATAACTTTTTTATTTATTATTATTATTTTTTATTTTTTTTATGTTTGACGCCACCGGCTGGAGCAAACATTCCAAAACAAGAGCTGACAAAATACAAAATAAAAGATTTAAGAAAAAATTTGTTTTTATTAATTTTACTTAATTAGACTTAGATCAACTTTAATGATCCACAAGGGAAATTGTTCCACACAGTAGCTCATTTACAAAAGGATGGAAAGTGTAAGGATGGAAAGGATAATGCAGGTATAAAGTAGACTAAAAATGTACCGTAGTAGCAATATAAAATGTAACATATATGTAATATTTACATATTATATATACAGTATATGATATATACTGATATATTTTATTTTTTATATAATATATGACAATTACCATGTACAATATTACATTTTATGTAACAAAGATATAATTACAGTATATGTAATTAAGATTTGTATATATTTATACTTCTAAAAAAATTTATTTATTTATTTACAAATGAGCAGGACTTTTTTTTTTCAAAATAAAACATTAAACTAGAATGCCTTTTATTGTCACTATACACACAGGTACAATGACATTTAAAAGCAACTCCTGTCGCACTGCTGGAGTTGCTTTTCATCTCATTGTACTTGTGTATAGTGACAACAAAAGGCATTCTATTTTAATATTTTAATTTGAAAATCCTAGGATTAATGTTGCGCAATCTTTAAACAAGAAAATATCTTGTTTATTTTGTATTTATATTCAATAGTATTTATATAGATTTTCTCCAAATAGACGAAATATAATTATTCATGCTAAATTTAAGATTATGATGTAAAAAAAAATGTTTTTGAAAGATTTGTATGTATTTGAAAATGAGCAGTACTTTTAATGTTTTATTGTGAAAATCCTTGGATTAATGTTGCGCAATCTTTAAACAAGAATATATTTTATTTGTTTTGCATTTATACTCAATTGTATTTATATAGATTTTCTCCAAATAGACGAACTATAATTATTAATGCTAAAATTAATATGATGGAAAAAATAAAATAAAATAAAATATTTGTATATATTTAGAAATGAGCAGGACTTTTAATGTTTTATTGTGAAAATCATCGGATTAGTGTTGCGTAATCTTTAGACGAGAAAACGTCTTATTTATTTTGTATTTATATTGAATAGTATTTATATACAGTATATTTTCTCCAAATAGGCGACATATAATTATTAATGCTAAAATCAAGATTATGATGTAAAAAAAATTTTTTTTAAAGATTTGTATATATTTAAAAATGAGCAGGACTTTTAATGTTTTATGGTGAAAATCCTCGGATTAACGTTGCGCAATCTTTAAACGAGAAAATATATCTTATTTATTTTGTATTTATATTCAATAGTATTTATATAGATTTTCTCCAAATAGACGAAATATAATTATTAATGCTAAAATGAAGATCATGATGGAAAAATAAATAAATAAAATAAAATAAAATATTTTTATATATTTAGAAATGAGCATGAATTTTAATGTTTTATTGTGAAAATCCTCGGATTAATGTTGCGCCACCTTTAAACGAGAACGTATCTTATTTATTTTGTATTTATATTCAATGGTATTTATATAGATGTTCTCCAAATAAACGAAATATAATTATGAATGCTAAAATTAAGATTATGAAGTTAAAAAAAATAAATAAATAAAAAAAGATTTGTATATATTTAGAAATGAGCAGGATTTTTTAATGTTTTACTGTGAAAATCCTCGGATTAATGTTGCGCAACTTTTAAACAAGAAAATATCTCATTTATTTTGTATTTATAAAGTTAAAGTTAAAGTACCAATGATTGTCACACACACACTAGGTGTGGTGAAATTTGTCCTCCGCATTTGACCCATGCCCTTGTTCACCCCCTGGGAGGTGAGGGGAGCAGTGGGCAGCAGCGGTGCCGCGCCCGGGAAATATTCAATAGTATTTATATAGATTTTCTCCAGATAGACGAAATATAATTATTAATGCTAAAATTAAGATTATGAAGTAAAAAAATAAATAAAAAAGATTTGTATGTATTGAGAAATGATCAGGACTTTTAATGTTTTATTGTGAAAATCCTCGGATTAATGTTGCGCAATCTTTAAAGGAGAAAACATCTTATTTATTTTGGATTTATATTCAATGGTATTTATATTTATATAGATTTTCTCCAAATAGAGGAAATATAATTATTAATGCTAAAATTAAGAATATGATATATAAAAAAATTAAAATGAATAAAAGTAAAAAGCTTTAAAAGAAGAGAATACAATTTGAAATATTGACACGTGGCAAATAATAAAAAATAAAAAATAATGTTTGCATGATAAAAAGTTTAGGAACTTTGTTATGTGCACCGCAGCTGCCACAAAGCAGTTAGATAAGAGATGTCGTTAAAAAAAATGTTGTAAATGTTCAACAGGGCACCAATATATACTTTGCACTTGCAGAGAAGGAGCGCGCCGAGCAGCGCAGGAGCGACGAGGTGAGCGCGGAAGACCCGAAAAAGAAGAAGCAGCGGCGGCAGAGGACTCACTTCACCAGCCAGCAGCTGCAGGAGCTGGAGAACACCTTCCAGAGGAACCGCTACCCCGACATGAGCACCCGCGAGGAGATCGCCGTGTGGACCAATCTCACCGAGGCCAGAGTCCGGGTAAGGGGAAAAAAAAATTAAAAAAAAATAAATTAAATATAAATAAAATAAAAACGTATGCATGAACTATAATTACCATACATGTTGCAATACGCATGGTTATTTTCACTTTTTACGACTTTAAACACGCAATAAGCAATAAAGTTGCAAGGCGTGCTGAAACTGTAAATGAGACATAAAAAACACAAAAGGCGACTGTGTCCTGCACGCACTAAATCCACGGGCGTGATCGTAGCACCCACTGTCACTATGTGACCTATTTTTTTTCACGAGGTTACCAAAATAGTCAACATCCGTGAGTGTGATGCTAAACCTCAGGTGTCAAACTCAAGGCCCCGGGGGGCCAAATGTGGCCCGCAAACACAAATGTGTCAATAAAGTACTTCATATTTTGTCACTAAATGTAATTGATTTGTTTCAATTTGACAGAAAAAAATATATGTAGTGCTTGAAATTGCATGCCTTTAAAACTTTAATAGTAGGGGACAGGCGGTAGAAAATGGATGGATGGATGGAGTATCCAATATTGCAAGAAATATTACATTATATTATCATACTTTCCAAACATGTTTTTGTCTAAATAAAAATACTTACTTTACAGCAAACTACCCATCAAATTCATAAAAATGACAGAAAATTTTACGTTGTTCTTTTACTGTAAATGGAAAAAAACGACTACTGTTTTTTTGCATTAAAATTGTGTTTTGCCAGTTTTTGACTGTAAAATCTACGAATCAACAAATATTACAGTACATTTTCATACTTTCCACAGATGTTTTTGTCTAAATAAAAATAAAAATACTTCACTTTACAGGGAACCCATCAAATTAATAAAAATGACAATACATTTTCCGTCGTTCTTTTACTGTAAATTGAAAAAAATGACTACTGTTTTTTGCGTTAAAATTGTGTCTCGCCAGTTTCTGACTGTAAAATCTAAGAACCAACAATATTACAGTACATTATCAAACTTTTCAAACATGTTTTTGTCTAAATAAAAATAAATAAAAATACTTAAATTTACAGCACAAATTCATAAAAATTACAACACATTTTACGTCGTTCTTTTACTGTAAATTGAAAAAAAACGACAACTGTTTTTGTGTTAAAATTGTTTTTTTGCCCGTTTTTGACTATAATATCTACGAATCAACCAATATTACAGTACATTATCAAACTTTCCAAACATGTTTTTGTCTAAATAAAAATAAATAAAAATACTTCAATTTACAGCACAAATTCATAAAAATTACAACAAATTTTACGTCGGTCTTTTACTGTAAATTGAAAAAAACGACAACTGTTTTTGCGTTAAAATTGTGTTTTGACAGTTTTTGACTATAATATCTACGAATCAACCAATATTACAGTACATTATCATAGTTTCCAAACATGTTTTTGTCTAAATAAAAATAAATAAAAATACTTCAATTTACAGCATAAATTCATAAAAATGACAACAAATTTTACGTCGTTCTTTTACTGTAAATTGATAAAACGACAACAGTTGTTTGCATTAAAATTGCGTTTTGCCAGTTTTTGACTGTAAAATCTACAACTCAACAAATATTACAGTATGTTATCATACTTTCCAAACATATTTTTGTCTAAATAAAAATAAATAAAAATACTTCACTTTACAGCAAACTACCCATCAAATTAATAAAAATGACAATAAATTTTACGTCGTTCTTTTACTGTAAATTGAAAAAACGACGACTGTTTTTGCGTTAAAATTGTGTTTTGCCAGTTTCTGACTGTAAAATCTAAGAATCAACAAATATTACAGTACATTATCATACTTTTCAAACATGTTTTTGTCTAAATAAAAATAAATAAAAATACTTCAATTTACAGCACAAATTCATAAAAATTACAACAAATTTTACGTCGTTCTTTTACTGTAATTTGAAAAAAACGACTACTACGTCGTTCTTTTACTGTGAATTGAAAAACACGACTACTGTTTTATGCGTTAAAATTCTGTTACGCCAGTTTTTGACTGTAAAATCTAGGAATCAACAAATATTACAGTACATTATCATACTTTCCAAACATGTTTTTGTCTAACTAAAAATAAATAAAAATACTTCACTTTACAGCAAACTACCCATGAAATTCATAAAAATGACAATGAATTTTACGTCGTTCTTTTACTGTAAATTGATTAAAACGACTACTGTTTTTAGCGTTAAAATTGCGTTTTGCCAGTTTTTGACTGTAAAATCTAGGAATCAACAAATATTACAGTACATTATCATACTTTCCAAACATGTTTTTGTCTAAATAAAAATAAATAAAAATACTTCACTTTACAGCAAACTACCCATGAAATTCATAAAAATGACAATGAATTTTACGTCGTTCTTTTACTGTAAATTGATTAAAACGACTACTGTTTTTAGCGTTAAAATTGTGTTTTGCCAGTTTTTGATTGTAAAATCTACGAACCAACAAATATTACAGTACATTATCATACTTTCCAAACATGTTTTTGTCTAAATAAAAATAAATAAAAAATACTTCACTTTACAGCAAACTACCCATCAAATTCATAAAAATGACAGCAAATTTTACGTCGTTCTTTTACTGTAAATTGAAAAAAAGGACTCCTGTTTTTTGCATTAAAATTGTGTTTTGCCAGTTTTTGACTGTAAAATCTAGGAATCAACAAATATTACAGTACATTATCATACTTTCCAAACATGTTTTTGTCTAAATAAAAATAAATAAAAATACTTCACTTTACAGCAAACTACCCATGAAATTCATAAAAATGACAATGAATTTTACGTCGTTCTTTTACTGTAAATTGATTAAAACGACTACTGTTTTTAGCGTTAAAATTGTGTTTTGCCAGTTTTTGATTGTAAAATCTACGAACCAACAAATATTACAGTACATTATCATACTTTCCAAACATGTTTTTGTCTAAATAAAAATAAATAAAAAATACTTCACTTTACAGCAAACTACCCATCAAATTCATAAAAATGACAGCAAATTTTACGTCGTTCTTTTACTGTAAATTGAAAAAAAGGACTCCTGTTTTTTGCATTAAAATTGTGTTTTGCCAGTTTTTGACTGTAAAATCTACGAATCAACCAATGTTACAGTACATTATCATAGTTTCCAAACATGTTTTTGTCTAAATAAAAATAAATAAAAATACTTCAAATTACAGCACAAATTCATAAAAATTACAACAAATTTTACGTCGTTCTTTTACTGTAAATTGAAAAAAACGACGACTGTCTTTGCGTTAAAATTGTGTTTTGCCAGTTTTTGACTATAATATCTACAAATCAACCAATATTACAGTACATTATCATACTTTCCAAACATGTTTTTGTCTAAATAAAAATAAATAAAAATACTTCACTCTACAGCAAACTACCCTTCAAATTAATAAAAATGACAGCAAATTTTACGTTGTTCTTTTACTGTAAATTGAAAAAACGACTCCTGTTTTTTCCGTTAAAATTGTGTTTTGCCAGTTTTTGGCTGTAAAATCTACGAATCAACAAATATTACAGTACATTATCATACTTTCCAAACATGTTTTTGTCTAAATAAAAATAAAGAAAAATACTTACTTTACAGCAAACTACCCGTCAAATTTAGAAAAATTAAAATAAATTTATGTTGTTCTTTTACTGTAAATTGAAAAAAATGACTACTGTTTTTTGCGTTAAAATTGTCTTTTGCCAGTTTTTGACTGTAAAATCCATGGTTGTTGTTTTTGACGGTGTATTACTGTAAATGGAAAGATGGTAGATTTGTTTTTACGGTGGAAAATTAAATAAATAAATAAATATATAACTTGTACTGTATTTCCGTTAACAATATAATGTTGTAAAAAAACAATATTAATTTAAAATAAACACAAATCTGGCTTACTTTTTCCGTAAAAACAGTGGTACTGTTTTTAAATTAACCATACAATGTTGTAAAAAAATAAATAAATAAAAAAAATAAAAAAAAACTATTTTTACAGTACAATTTTGTAAATGTAATGTTTTTACTGTAAAATCGATACTCTACTTAAAACACTTTATATAATTAATAATGAAATCCAGAGGCAAATTCATTTTCTAGACATTTTCATTACAAGGGGCCCTCCATAACTGCGATGTGGCCCTCAATGAAAAACAATTTGCCATCCCTGTGCTAAAGTAACGTTACTGTCTTGTATAAAAGTACAGTTAGCAGCACGTCGTGTGTACTTTTAACTGTATTTTTATTCACGACTCTTGGGAATAACCTTTCACATCTCTAGCAAGGATAAAACAGGAAGTCCCATCAGCCAATCACATTTATGTATATTTCAGGGACCGATCGGAGATCGTAGCACCTAAAAATATTACAGTTACATTCACCGTATTCATTCAAATCTACGCAACATCCTATAACTGTAATATTTTACCATGACACAAATATTATAAACATCTAGTAAAACTCACTTATTGATTAGAAAATACTGCACGCCTCATCCCTGACTGGCGTCTTTAATATTGTGCGTGAACGAGATCAGAAAATGCTGACGCGGGGATTATTTGAATAAAGACCGTTTGTGATTAAATGTAGTGTGCCTAATCAAGTGACCTAAAAATTACTGTATATTAAAAATAATAATTAATGATAAGACAGACGTAGAGCAACAAGCCACAAATGCACACTTTGACTTTTATATTTGCGTTCTTAGGAAAATATGATGAAGCATTTATTTTCATGCCAAACAAATACACGCAATTTTTTCAAGTACACGCGGGAAAGAAACGATTTTTTCTTAAATAATACATCTATAAAGAGTTTATTTAAATGTAAAATGTGTATTCCGGTTTGTTTTTTATAATAATAATAATCATTATGATATACCGGAATAGGTGCAAAGGTGCGACTGGAAATAATTAGTTCCTGTGTAGTTTTGAATGCAAATAGAAATAAAAACTGAAAGTTTATCTGACGCAGATGTAATGTTTTTAAATATTTTCATGTCAATAAATCAGAAATTGTGTTTTAGTCTTAACTCGCCTCGAAATACATAAATATATGACTATTATCTGCACTGCAGCTGAATGTATTTATTTACTGGATATTTTGCATCGGAAGAAGAACATTATAAATTAAATTTTTATTTTTACTTTATTAAATTCAGTTTATTTCAAGGAAAAATATGTATTTGAACTTTTAACAAATTCCATCCATCCATCCATTTTCTACCGCTTATTCCCTTTTGGGGTCGCGGGGGGCGCTGGAGCCTATCTCAGCTACAATCGGGCAGAAGGCGGGGTACACCCTGGACAAGTCGCCACCTCATCGCAGGGCCAACACAGATAGACAGACAACATTCACACTCACATCCACACACTAGGGCCAATTTAGTGTTGCCAATCAACCTATCCCCAGGTGCATGTCTTTGGAGGTGGGAGGAAGCCGGAGTACCCGGAGGGAACCCACGCAGTCACGGGGAGAACATGCAAACTCCACACAGAAAGATCCCGAGCCCGGGATTGAACCCAAGACTACTCAGGACCTTCGTATTGTGAGGCAGATGCACTAACCCCTCTGCCACCGTGAAGCCCCTTTTAACAAATTGTGCTGTTTAATGGTATTTTCCCGAATGTATTTTCAATTTAACGATTTAATAGTCAAATATAATGATATGTAGTGATATAGATTTATGTAAACGATTAATAATTATGACATATATCGATTTATAAAACATTAAACAGATGACTATTTTTATATAGTATTTATTTTAACATTTAATAGATAATTATAATGATATATAGTGAATATTCTTATTTAGTATTTTTATGAACACATTCAATAATTATGATTTATAATGATTACTCTTATTTAGTATTTATAATACATTCAATCCATACATATACAATAATATATAGTGACTATTCTTATTTAGTATTTATAATATATTTAATAGATACATATACAATGATATATTTTGACTATTCTTATTTAGTATTTATGTTAACATTTAATAGATAAGATATATAGTGACTACTAGATTTATGTAAACATTTAATTGATGATTAAAACGATATAAATGGACTATTCTTATTGTAAAAATGTATTGGATGATTATGATGTATACTCTTATTAACAGGAAATTATGATGTATAGTGACTACTCTTATTTACTATTCATGCAAACATTCAATAGATAATTATAATGATATAGTGGCTTTTCTTAATTAGTAGACATTTAATAGATAATTATGATATACAGTGACAATTCGTATTCAGTATTTATGTGAACATGTAATAGATAATTATGATATAAAGTGACTACTCTTAATTAGTGTTTACAAAACATTTAATAGATAATGATGACACACAAGAAGGGACTACTTTTTAGTATTTATGTATTTAAACGTTTAATTAAAAAAAATCTAATGACACATAAGCATTATAGTGACTACTCTAATTTAATATTTATTTAAACAGACATATACAAGCAGTGTTATAGTGACATACAAGGTATGTGGGACTACATGGAAATTAATAAATATGTAATCTGTCCTACATAAGTAAATACATTAACTACTTTTTAGTATCTACTTATTTAAACATTAAATAGAAAATTATGACACACATTTTCATATATACATATATATATATATATATATATATATATATATATATATATATATATATATATATATACACACACACACACACACACACACACACACACACACACACATACATATATACACACACTTACTACTTTTTAGTATGTGTTTGTTTAAAAATTAGACAATTAACACGACACACTCTATTATTTTGTCTTTATTAAATATCAAATTAGACAATTATTTGTAAGAATATTGAATAAAAAAGTAAATATAAGAGCCTTTAGAACAAATCCCTTAAATTTAGTTCAGAAAATTTTGAGTTGTTTTTTCATGAGAATGTACAAATGCTAATCACTTGTCATTTAAATGTATATTTTGGGCCTAACCCTGAACATAGCGATTCTATATTGTTGTCAAAGTTAACTATCAATAATTTTACCAAAATATAAGTGTATTAAATATCAGGATCTGAACCCAATTAGATTTAGTTTAACATCCATGTATTGAACAGGTCAATAAAACGTGTGAAAAATGTAATAATTACAATTGTCATTATGTGGAGTTGTAATAATGAATGGAAATAAGTTGTATTATTGTACATTATTAACATTTATAAACAAATGTAATAATTACAATAGTCATTATGACAATTTGGAATAATGAATTGAAATAAGTTGTATTATTGTACATTATTAAAATGTATGAAAAAATATATTAAAACAATTGTCATTATGAGGAGTGGTAACAATTAATTGAAATAAGTTGTAATATTGTACATTATTAAAATGCATGAAAAATGTAATAATTACAATAGTCATTATGAGGAGTGGTAACAATTAATTGAAATAAGTTGTAATATTTTACATTATTAAAATGTATGACAAATGGAATATTTACAATAGCCATTATGAGGATTTGTAACAATTAATTGAAATAAGTTGTATAATTGTAAATTATTAAAATGTATGAACAATGTAATAATTACAATAGTCTTCAAGAGGAGTGGTAACAATGAATTGAAAAATGTTGTATTATTGTACATTATTCAAATGTATGACACATGTAATAATTACAATAGTCATTATGAGGAGTTGGAATAATGAATTGAAATAAATTGTAATATTGTACATTATTAAAATGTATGAAAAATGTAATAATTACAATAGTCATTAAGAAGAGTTGTGACATTAAATTGAAATAAGTTGTAATATTGTACATTATTAAAATGTATGACAATAAATACAATTGTAATTATGAGTTGGAATAATGAATTGAAATAAGTTGTGATATTGTACATCATTAAAATGTATGAAACGTGATAATAACAATAGTCGTTATGAGGAGTTGGAATAATGAATTGAAATAAGTTATAATATTGTACATTATTGAAATGTATGTCAAATGTCATAATTACAATTGTCAGTATGAGGAGTTGGAATAATACATTGAAATAAATTGTAATATTGTACATTATTGAAATGTATGAAAAATGTAATAATTACAATAGTCATTATGAGGAGTGGTAACAATGAATTGAAAAAGGTTGTAATATTGTACATTATTAAAATGTATGAAAAATGTAATAATTACAATAGTCATTATGAGGAGTGGTAACAATGAATTGAACTAAGTTGTAATATTGTACATTATTAAAATGTATGAAAAATGTAATAATTACAATAGTCTTTAAGAGTGGTAACAATGAATTGAAAAATGTTGTAATATTGTACATTATTAAAAATGTATGACAAATATAATATTTACAATAGTCATGAGGAGTTGTAACATCCATCCATCCATCCATCCATTCATTCATTTTCTACCGCTTGTCCCTTTTGGGGTTGCGGGGGTTGCGGGGGTTGCGGGGGGTGCTGGAGCCTATCTCATAACAATTAATTGAAACAGGTTGTAATATTGTACATTATTAAAATGTATGGACATTTTAAAAATGACAATAGTCATTATGAGAAGTTGTAATAATGAATTGAACTAAGTTGTAATATTGTACATTATTAAAATGTATGAACATTTTAATAATTACAATAGTCTTTAAGAGGAGTGGTAGCAATGAATTGAAAAATGTTGTAATATTGTACATTATTAAAATGTATGACAAATATAATATTTACAATAGTCATGAGGAGTTGTAACATCCATCCATCCATCCATTTTCTACCGCTTGTCCCTTTCTGGGTCGCTGGAGCCTATCTCATAACAATTAATTGAAACAGGTTGTAATATTGTACATTATTAAAATGCATAAAAATTTTAAAAATGACAGTAGTCATTATGAGGAGTTGTAATAATGAATTGAACTAAGTTGTAATATTGTACATTATTAAAATGTATGAAAAATGTAATAATTACAATAGTCTTTAAGAGGAGTGGTAACAATGAATTGAAAAAGGTTGTAATATTGTACATTATTAAAATGTATGACAAATATAATATTTATAATAGTCATGAGGAGTTGTAACATCCATCCATCCATCCATTTACTACCGCTTGTCTCTTTTGAGGTTGCGGGGGGTGCTGGAGCCTATCTCATAACAATTAATTGAAATAAGTTGCAATATTGTACATTATTAAAATGTATGAAAAATTTAAAAATGACAATAGTCATTATGAGGAGTTGTAACAATTAATTGAAAAAGGTTGTAATATTGTACATTATTAAAATGTTTGAAACTTGTAATAACTACAATTGTCATGAGGAGTGGTAACAATGAATTGAAAGAAGTTCTATTATTGTACATAATTAGAAAAGTGAGATTTGCAGGATGTTTTGTAATTGTGGGAGTGGCCCCGCAGGTGTGGTTCAAGAACCGGAGAGCCAAGTGGCGGAAGCGCGAGCGGAACCAGCAGATGGATTTGTGCAAGAACAGCTACCTGCCGCAGTTCGGGGGCTTGATGCAGCCGTACGAAGACATGTACCCGGCCTACACCTACAACAACTGGACCAACAAAGGCCTGGCCCCCGCCCCGCTCTCCGCCAAGAACTTCCCCTTCTTCAACTCCATGAGTCCGCTCACTTCTCAGTCCATGTCCATGTTCTCCTCCTCGCCCGCCTCCATCTCGTCCATGAGCATGGCGGCGTCCGGCATGGCCCACTCGGCGGTCCCGGCCATGGCGGCCCCAAGCCTCAACAACATCGGCAACCTGAACGGGATCGCCGGCTCCGGTATCAACTCGGCCATGTCGTCTACGGCGTGTCACTACGGACCTCCGGGCTCCCCGTACGGCGTGTACCGGGACACTTGCAACCCGGGCCTGGCCACCCTCAGACTCAAGTCCAAGCAGCACCCAACCTTCGGCTACGGCGGCCTGCAGAGTCCGGGATCCGGTCTCAACGCCTGCCAGTACAACAGCTGACACCTTGCGGAACAGGAACACACCTGAACGGGACCGGACCCACTCTGTCAGGTTCTGGGTCTTCTTTTACCCCCCCCCTCCCCCCTCCAGTGGATTTGGTTTTTGGTTTCTCAAGATTGGATCATGCGGGTCTTCATGGGACTGCCTTGTACAAACTTGTAAATATACGCATAGGACTGTACCCCGGGGACAAGTCTCACCCTTAAAAACTGGCAGCTCAGTCACCACAGTTTTACCGGAAGGTCTGGGGACCACTTGGACCACTTGTTTTGATTCATTCTAAAAACACCCAACAATGTCAAATAAACTGAAGGTGGAATATCAAAGCAAACAGATGTCATGTAACGAGAAAAAGTAGAGATAACACAAAGCTAACGCGTATAGACTAATATTTTCTTTCGAAAATCGCTTTTGGAAGTTAAAAATGTCAAAATTGTCAAATTTTCAGTGGAAAAAGTTTAGACTCATTTACACAAAATTATGGAGAAATTGTACCGCTGTTATTTTTACAGTAAGAGCCTGACGATTGAGCTGCCAGGGGTTTTACTGTAAAATATACGGCAGTTGTTTTTACAGTGCATTACTGTAAATAAAAAAATGGTACCACGGTTATTATTACGCCAAAACTGTCAACTTAGCTGTCAGGTTTTTTTTTACAGTAAAATCAGAGTTATTTTTACATTACATTTTACTTTTTTTTTTTAACCGCAAAATCTCCGGTTTTTCAGTGCACTCTAAAAATACAATTTTACAGTAGAAAAAACAAAAATTTCCCGTAAAAAATAACACTGGTACCATTTTTAATGCATCGTAAATACAACCGTAGATTTTACGATTAAAAAAAAGAAGTACATTTTTACTGCAAATATACAGTTTTTTAAATTTAGCTTACTGTAAATGGAAGAAAGTTACTAGTGTTATTTTTATGGTTTAATTCTGGCACCTGAGCTGCAATTTTTTTCCATTATTAAATGTTTGTTTTTACATTACTGTAAATAGAAAAATGGTACCACGGTTATTATTACGCCAAAACTCTGTCAACTGAGCTGTCCGTTTTTTATACTGTAAAATCTACGGCCGTTTTTACAGTGCATTTCTGGAAAAAGAAAAATGGGACCAGTGATATTTTTACAGTAAAAGTCTGGCGACTGATTTGACAGTTTTGGTGTTTTTTTACAGCAAAATTTACCGTTTTTCAGTGCACTGTAAAAATACCATTTTACAGTTGAAAAAACAACATTTTACCGTAAAAAATAACACTGGTACCATTTTTAAATGTTCTATGCATCGTAAATACAATCGTAGATTTTACTGTAAAAAAAAAAACCTGGAAGCTCAGTCAGCACATTTTTACTGCAAAAATACAGTTTTTTAAATTTAGTTTACTGTAAATGGAAGAAAGTTACTAGTGTTATTTTTATGGTTTAATTCTTGCAACTGAGCCGCAATTTTTTTGCCACTATTAAATGTTTGTTTTTACAGTGCATTACTGTAAATAGAAAAAGGGTACCTTGGTAATTTTACACCAAAATTCTGGCGACTGAGCTTAAAATCTACATTTGTTTTTACGGTGCATTACTGTAAATAGAAAAATGGTACCGCGGTTATTATTACGCCAAAACTCTGTCAACTGACCTGTCCGTTTTTTATACTGTAAAATCTACGGCCGTTTTTACAGTGCATTTCTGGAAACAGAAAAATGGGACCAGTGTTATTTTTACAGTAAAAGTCTGGCGACTGAGTTGACAGTTTTGGTGTTTTTTTACAGCAAAATTTACCGTTTCTTAGTGCACTGTAAAAATACCATTTTACAGTTGAAAAAACAAAATTTTACCGTAAAAAATAACACTGGTACCATTTTTAAATGTTCTATGCATCGTAAATACAACCGTAGATTTTATTGTAAAAAAAAAAAACCTGGAAGCTCAGTCAGCACATTTTTACTGCAAAAATACAGTTTTTTAAATTTAGTTTACTGTAAATGGAAGAAAGTTACTAGTGTTATTTTTATGGTTTAATTCTTGCAACTGAGCTGCATTTTTTTCCCATTATTAAATGCTTGTTTTTACGTTACTGTAAATAGAAAAAGGGTGGCGCGGTTATTATTACGCCAAAACTCTGTCAACTGACCTGTCCGTTTTTTGTACTGTAAAATCCACGGACGTTTTACAGTGCATTTCTGGAAACAGCAAAATGGGACCAGTGTTATTTTTACAGTAAAAGTCTGGGGGACTGAGTTGACAGTTTTGGTGTTTTTTCACAGCAAAATTTACCGTTTTTCAGTGCACTGTAAAAATACAATTTTACAGTAGAAAAAACTGAATTTTACCCTAAAAAATAACACTGGTACCATTTTTAAATGTTCTATGCATCGTAAATACAACCGTAGATTTTATTGTAAAAAAAAAACCTGAAAGCTCAGTCAGCACATTTTTACTGCAAAAATACAATTTTTTAAATTTAGTTTACTGTAAATGGAAGAAAGTTACTAGTGTTATTTTTATGGTTTAATTCTTGCAACTGAGCTGCAATTTTTTTCCATTATTAAATGTTTGTTTTTACATTACTGTAAATAGAAAAATGGTATCACGGTTATTATTACACCAAAACTCTGTCAACTGAGCTGTCCGTTTTTTATACTGTAAAATCTACGGCCGTTTTTACAGTGCATTTCTGGAAACAGAAAAATGGGACCAGTGTTATTTTTACAGTAAAAGTCAGTTTTGGGGTTTTTTTTAACCGCAAAATCTACGGTTTTTCAGTGCACTCTAAAAAGACCATTTTACAGTAGAAAAAAGACAACATTTTCCTGTAAAAAATAACAATGGTACTATTTTTAATGCATCGTAAATACAACCGTAGATATTACGGTAAAAAAACAAAACCTGGATGCTCAGTCAGCACATTTTTACTGCAAAAATACAGTTCTTTAAATTTAGTTTACTGTAAATGGAAGAAAGTTACTAGTGTTATTTTTATGGTAAAATTCTGGCAACTGAGCTGCTAGTTTTTTTCCACTATTAAATGTTTGTTTTTACAGTGCAATACTGTAAATAGAAAAATGGTCAACTGAGCTGTTAGTTTTTTATACTGTAAAATCTACGGCCATTTTTACAGTGCATTTCTGGAAACAGAAAAATGGGACCAGTGTTATTTTTACAGTAAAAGTCTGGCGACTGAGTTGACAGTTTTAGGAGTTTTTTTTACAGCAAAATCTACAGTTTTTCAGTGCACTGCAAAAATACAATTTTAAAGTCGAAAAAACACAACATTTTCCTGTAAAAAATAATCATTTTTAAATGTTCTATAAATCGTAAATACAACCGTAGATTTTACGGTAAAAAAACAAAATGTGGAAGCTCAGTCAGCACATTTTTACTGCAAAAACACTGTTGTTGTTTTTTGGTTTACTGTAAATGGAAGAAAGTTACCAGTGTTATTTTTATGGTAAAATTCTGTCAAATGAGCTACTAGTTTTTTCCACTATTAAATGTTTGTTTTTACAGTGCATTACTGTAAATAGAAAAATGGTACCGGGGTTATTATTACGCCAAAATTCTGGCAACTGAGCTGTAACAACAATTATAAAATCTACGGCCATTTTTACAGTGCATTTCTGGAAACAGAAAAATGGGACCAATGTTATTTTTACAGTAAAAGTCAGTTTTGTTTTGTTTTTACCGCAAAATATACGGCTTTTCAGTGCACTGTAAAAATAAAATTTTAAGGTAGAAAAAAATGAATTTTCATATAAAAAATAACACTGGTACCATTTTTAAATGTTTATGGAAGAAAGGTACCAGTGTTATTTTTATGGTTTAATTCTGGTAACTGAGTTGCAATTTTTTTCCATTATTAAATGTTTGTTTTTACACTACTGTAAATAGAAAAAGGGTACCACGGTTATTATTACGCCAAAACTCTGTCAACTAAGCTGTCCGTTTTTTATACTGTAAAATCTACGGCCGTTTTTACAGTGCATTTCTGGAAACAGAAAAATGGGACCAGTGTTATTTTTACAGTAAAAGTCAGTTTTGGTTTTGTTTTTTTAAATCTACGGTTTTTCAGTACACTCTAAAAAGACAATTTTACAGTAGAAAAAAGACAAAATTTTCCTGTAAAAAACAACACTGGTACCATTTTTAATGCATCGTAAATACAACTGTAGATATTACGGTAAAAAAACAACAACCTGGAAGCTCAGTCAGCACATTTTTACTGCAAAAATACAGTTTTTTAAATTTAATTTACTGTAAATGGAAGAAAGTTACTAGTGTTATTTTTATGGTAAAATTCTGGCAACTGAGCTGCTAGTTTTTTCCAATGTTTTTTAAATGTTTGTTTTTACAGTGCATTACTGTAAATAGAAAAATGGTACCACGGTTATTATCACGCCAAAACTCTGTCAACCGAGCTGTCAGTTTTTAATACTGTAAAATCTAAGGCCGTTTTTACAGTGCATTTCGGGAAATAGAAAAATGGGACCAGTGTTATTTTTACAGTAAAAGTCTGGCGACTGAGTTGACAGTTTTAGGGGTTTTTTCACCGCAAAATTTAAGGTTTTTTTAGTGCACTGTAAAAAAGTAGAAAAAAATTGAATTTTACTGTAAAAATAACACTGGTATCATTTTAAAATGTTCTATGCATCGTAAATACAACCATAGATTTTATGGTAAAAAAACCAACAACCTGGAAGCTCAGTCAGCACATTTTACTGCAAAAATACCGTTTTTTAAAACTGAGTTTACTGTAAATGGAAAAAAGTTACCGGTGTTATTTTTATGGTAAAATTCTGGCAACTGAGCTGCTAGTTTTTTCCACTTTTAAATGTGTGTTTTTACAGTGCATTACTGTAAATAGGAAAATAGGACCAGTGTTATTTTTACAGTAAAAGTCTAGCGACTGAGCTGACAGTTTAGGTTTTTTTTACTGCAAAATCTACGTTTTTTCAGTGCACTGTAAAAAAAAGTACAAAAAACAGAATTTTACTGCAAAAATAACAGCGATACATTTTTTTAAATTTCGTTTACTGTAAATAGAAAAAAGGTGCCAGTGTTAT
>NC_084550.2:17580000-17620000 GCF_033978685.3 Nerophis lumbriciformis | reverse complement strand
GTCAAAAGTTCAATTTTTGTTTCATCCGACATCACATGGACAAAGATAAGACCTTCTGGAGGAAAGTTCTGTGGTCAGATGAAACAAAAATTGAGCTGTTTGGCCACAATACCCAGCAATATGTTTGGAGGAGAAAAAGGTGAGGCCTTTAATCCCAGGAACACCATCCCTACCGTCAAGCAGGGTGGTGGTAGTATTATGCTCTGGGCATGTTTTGCTGCCAATGGAACTGGTGCTTTACAGAGAGTAAAGACCTCCAAGTTCTTCAGGACAAACTAAAATCATCAGCCCGGAGGTTGGGTCTTGGGCGCAGTTGGGTGTTGCAACAGGACAATGACCCCAAACACACGTCAAAAGTGGTAAAGAATGGCTAAATCAGGCTAGAATTAAGGTTTTAGAATGGCCTTCCCAAGTTCCTGACTTGAATGTGTGGACAATGCTGAAGAAACAAGTCCATGTCAGAAAACCAACACATTTAGCTGAACTGCACCAATTTTTGTCAAGAGGAGTGGTCAACAATTCAAGCAGAAGCTTGTGGATGGCTACCAAAAGTGCCTTATTGCAGTGAAACTTGCCAAGGGACATGTAAGCAAATATTAACATTGCTGTATGTATACTTTTGACCTTGATACTTTTAAGTTTGATTCATAAAAGAACCAAACTTCATGAATGTTTTTTGTGACCAACAAGTATGTGTTCCAATCACTCTATCACAAAAAAATAAGAGTTGTAGAAATAATTGAAAACTCAAGACAGCCATGACATTATGTTCTTTACAAGTGTATGTAAACTTTTGACCACGACTGTGCATTTGTTTCCACAAGTAAACTCCACAATTGAAATACAATATTTTTTTACCAAAACTATAATTCCAATATACAAACCCAGTTTCCATATGAGTTGGGAAATTGTGTTAGATGTAAATATAAACGGAATACAATGATTTGCAATTCATTTTCAACCCATATTCAGTTGAATATGCTACAAAGACAACATATTTGATGTTCAAACTGATAAAATTGTTTGTTTTTTTTGCAAATAATCGTTAACTTTAAAATTTGATGCCAGCAACACGCATACTTGCCAACCCTTCCGGATTTTCCGGGAGACTCCCGAAATTCAGCGCCTCTCCCGAATACCTCCCGGGACAAATTTTCTCCCAAAATTCAGGCGGACCTGAGTGACGTGTCGACAGCCTGTTTTCACGTCCGCTTTCCCACAATATAACTGCGTGCCTGCCCAATCACGTTATAACTGTAGAATGATTAAGGGCGAGTTCTTGGTTTCTTATGTGGGTTTATTGTTAGGCAGTTTCATTAACGTCCTTCTAGCGCGGCAACAACACACAACAACAGCAGTCACGTTTTCGTCTACCATAAAGCAGTTCGTCTGCCGTAAACAGCAATGTTGTGACACTCTTAAACAGGACAATACTGCCATCTACTGTACATGCATATGTGACATTAACATCTACGGCTTTTAGAGAGTGCAGTGCACAACTGCGCACACAACAAGGAGACGAAGCAGAATGCATCATCAGAGAGGGTGTTCAGCATGGTTAGAAAATATATATATATATATATATATATATATATATATATACAGGTAAAAGCCAGTAAATTAGAATATTTTGAAAAACTTGATTTATTTCAGTAATTGCATTCAAAAGGTGTAACTTGTACATTATATTTATTCTGGTAGACGGCTGCGTTGACCCTGGATCTCAGGAAACAGAGTGGACCGACACCAGCAGATGACATGGCACCCCAAACCATCACCCAACCATGCAAATTTTGCATTTCCTTTGGAAATCGAGGTCCCAGAGTCTGGAGGAAGACAGGAGAGGCACAGGATCCACGTTGCCTGAAGTCTAGTGTAAAGTTTCCACCATCAGTGATGGTTTGGGGTGCCATGTCATCTGCTGGTGTCGGTCCACTCTGTTTCCTGAGATCCAGGGTCAACGCAGCCGTCTACCAGCAAGTTTTAGAGCACTTCATGCTTCCTGCTGCTGACCTGCTCTATGGAGATGGAGATTTCAAGTTCCAACAGGACTTGGCGCCTGCACACAGCGCAAAATCTACCCGTGCCTGGTTTACGGACCATGGTATTTCTGTTCTAAATTGGCCCGCCAACTCCCCTGACCTTAGCCCCATAGAAAATCTGTGGGGTATTGTGAAAAGGAAGATGCAGAATGCCAGACCCAAAAACGCAGAAGAGTTGAAGGCCACTATCAGAGCAACCTGGGCTCTCATAACACCTGAGCAGTGCCAGAAACTCATCGACTCCATGCCACGCCGCATTAACGCAGTAATTGAGGCAAAAGGAGCTCCAACCAAGTATTGAGTATTGTACATGCTCATATTTTTCATTTTCATACTTTTCAGTTGGCCAACATTTCTAAAAATCCCTTTTTTGTATTAGCCTTAAGTAATATTCTAATTTTGTGACACACGGAATTTTGGATTTTCATTTGTTGCCACTTCAAATCATCAAAATTAAATGAAATAAACATTTGAATGCATCAGTCTGTGTGCAATGAATAAATATAATGTACAAGTTACACCTTTTGAATGCAATTACTGAAATAAATCAAGTTTTTCAAAATATTCTAATTTACTGGCTTTTACCTGTATATATATATATGAAATACTTGACTTGGTGAATTCTAGCTGTAAATATACTCCTCCCCTCTTAACCACGCCCCCAACCACGCCCCCCACCTCCCGAAATCGGAGGTCTCAAGGTAGGCAAGTATGGCAACACGTGACAAAGAAGTTGGGAAAGGTGGAAATAAATACTGATAAAGTTGAGGAATGCTCATCAAACACTTATTTGGAACATCCCACAGGTGTGCAGGCTAATTGGGAACAGGTGGGTGCCATGATTGGGTATAAAAACAGATTCCCAAAAAATGCTCAGTCTTTCACAAGAAAGGATGGGGCGAGGTACACCCCTTTGTCCACAACTGCGTGAGCAAATAGTCAAACAGTTTAAGAACAACGTTTCTCAAAGTGCAATTGCAAGAAATTTAGGGATTTCAACATCTACGGTCCATAATATCATCAAAAGGTTCAGAGAATCTGGAGAAATCACTCCACGTAAGCGGCATGGCCGGAAACCAACATTGAATGACCGTGACCTTCGATCCCTCAGACGGCACTGTATCAAAAACCGACATCAATCTCTAAAGGATATCACCACATGGGCTCAGGAACACTTCAGAAAACCACTGTCATTGAATACAGTTGGCCGCTAAATCTGTAAGTGCAAGTTAAAGCTCTACTATGCAAAGCGAAAGCCATTTATCAACAACATCCAGAAAGGTGAGGCACAACTGAGTGACGTGCCTCAACTGGCTGCTGATCACCGCACCGTCTCTTCTCAGTATTTGAACGGCAAATGTGAAAATTCAGCGATTTTGAATAAAAATAATCTAAAACTGGTGAAGTTAAATGGAAAATAACTTTATAGTATAATCACTGGATACATATAACAATTTAATTTTTTTTTTTTCTTTTTACATTTTTTTTCTTTCCATGATGGCAGGTGAGGCCCCGCCTCTAGTGACCGCACGTCACTGACACATATGTATATATACATATATACACACACATATATATATACATATATACACACACATATATGCCCGCCCGGATCTGAACCCAAGTGGTGTTTTGTTATTGGACTTTTGTTGCCGTCACGGATTGTCCATAACGAACACCATGTTCAAGCATAAGGGTGTCCATATGTGCACTTGGCACCAGGACACCCTAGGCCGCAGTTCTATGATCGACTTTGTAGTTGTGTCATCGGATTTGCGGCCTCATGTTTTGGACACTCGGGTGAAGAGAGGGGCGGAGCTTTCTACCGATCACCACCTGGTGGTGAGTTGGCTGCGATGGTGGGGGAGGATGCCGGACAGACCTGGCAGGCCCAAACGCATTGTGAGGGTTTGCTGGGAACGTCTGGCAGAGTCTCCTGTCAGAGAGAGTTTCAATTCCCACCTCCGGAAGAACTTTGAACATGTCACGAGGGAGGTGCTGGACATTGAGTCCGAGTGGACCATGTTCCGCACCTCTATTGTCGAGGCGGCTGATTGGAGCTGTGGCCGCAAGGTAGTTGGTGCCTGTCGTGGCGGTAATCCTAGAACCTGTTGGTGGACACCGGCGGTGAGGGATGCCGTCAAGCTGAAGAAGGAGTCCTATCGGGTTCTTTTGGCTCATGGGACTCCTGAAGCAGCGGACAGGTACCGACAGGCCAAGCGGTGTGCGGCTTCAGCGGTCGCGGAGGCAAAAACTCGGACATGGGAGGAGTTCGGGGAAGCCATGGAAAACGACTTCCGGACGGCTTCGAAGCGATTCTGGACCACCATCCACCGCCTCAGGAAGGGGAAGCAGTGCACTACCAACACCGTGTATGGTGCGGATGGTGTTCTGCTGACCTCGACTGCGGAAGTTGTGGATCGGTGGAGGGAATACTTCGAAGACCTCCTCAATCCCACCAACACGTCTTCCTATGAGGAAGCAGTGCCTGAGGAATCTGTGGTGGGCTCTCCTATTTCTGGGGCTGAGGTTGCTGAGGTAGTTAAAAAGCTCCTCGGTGGCAAGGCCCCGGGGGTGGATGAGATCCGCCCGGAGTTCCTTAAGGCTCTGGATGCTGTAGGGCTGTCTTGGTTGACAAGACTCTGCAGCATCGCGTGGACATCGGGGGCAGTACCTCTGGATTGGCAGACCGGGGTGGTGGTTCCTCTCTTTAAAAAGGGGAACCGGAGGGTGTGTTCTAACTATCGTGGGATCACACTCCTCAGCCTTCCCGGTAAGGTCTATTCAGGTGTACTGGAGAGGAGGCTACGCCGGATAGTCGAACCTCGGATTCAGGAGGAACAGTGTGGTTTTCGTCCTGGTCGTGGAACTGTGGACCAGCTCTATACTCTCGGCAGGGTCCTTGAGGGTGCATGGGAGTTTGCCCAACCAGTCTACATGTGCTTTGTGGACTTGGAGAAGGCATTCGACCGTGTCCCTCGGGAAGTCCTGTGGGGAGTGCTCAGAGAGTATGGGGTTTCGGACTGTCTGATTGTGGCGGTCCGCTCCCTGTATGATCAGTGTCAGAGCTTGGTTCGCATTGCCGGCAGTAAGTCGGACACGTTTCCGGTGAGGGTTGGACTCCGCCAAGGCTGCCCTTTGTCACCGATTCTGTTCATAACTTTTATGGACAGAATTTCTAGGCGCAGTCAAGGCGTTGAGGGTATCCGGTTTGGTGGCTGCAGGATTAGGTCTCTGCTTTTTGCAGATGATTTGGTCCTGATGGCTTCATCTGGCCAGGATCTTCAGCTCTCACTGGATCGGTTCGCAGCTGAGTGTGAAGCGACTGGGATGAGAATCAGCACCTCCAAGTCCGAGTCCATGGTTCTCGCCCGGAAAAGGGTGGAGTGCCATCTCCGGGTTGGGGAGGAGATCTTGCCCCAAGTGGAGGAGTTCAAGTACCTCGGAGTCTTGTTCACGAGTGAGGGAAGAGTGGATCGTGAGATCGACAGGCGGATCGGTGCGGCGTCTTCAGTAATGCGGACGCTGTATCGATCCGTTGTGGTGAAGAAGGAGCTGAGCCGGAAGGCAAAGCTCTCAATTTACCGGTCGATCTACGTTCCCATCCTCACCTATGGTCATGAGCTTTGGGTTATGACCGAAAGGACAAGATCACGGGTACAAGCGGCCGAAATGAGTTTCCTCCGCCGGGTGGCGGGGCTCTCCCTTAGAGATAGGGTGAGAAGCTCTGTCATCCGGGGGGAGCTCAAAGTAAAGCCGCTGCTCCTCCGCATCGAGAGGAGCCAGATGAGGTGGTTCGGGCATCTGGTCAGGATGCCACCCGAGCGCCTCCCTAAGGAGGTGTTTAGGGCATGTCCGACCGGTAGGAGGCCACGAGGAAGACCCAGGACACGTTGGGAAGACTATGTCTCCCGGCTGGCCTGGGAACGCCTTGGGATCCCCCGGGAGGAGCTGGACGAAGTGGCTGGGGAGAGGGAAGTCTGGGCTTCCCTGCTTAGGCTTCTGCCCCCGCGACCCGACCTCGGATAAGCGGAAGAAGATGGACACACACATGTATATATACATATATACACACACACACATATATATATATATATATATATATATATATATATATATATATATATATATATATATATATACACATATATATATATATACACACATACACACATATATACATATATATATACGCATATATATATATATATATATATGTATATATATATGTATATATATACATATATATATATATATATATATGTATATATATACATATATTTATATATGTATATATATACATATATATATATATATATATATACACACACACACACACACACACACACACATATATATATATATATATATATACACACACACACATATATATACATATATGCATACACATATACTGTATATATATATGGTTTTTTTTTATATTACATATATAAATATATCACAATTAAATGTATATAAAATTATACTAATATAATATTGACAAATATATGTACACATATATATGTTGTAGATGTCCTATGGGGTCGAGGTCAGGCCAGTTTGCTGGTCAATTAAGGACAGGGATATCATGGTCCTTAAACCAGGTACTGATAGTTTTAGTTTTAGCACTTTGTGCAGGTGCCAAGTCCTGTTGGAAAATTAAATCTACATCTTCATAAAGTCGATCAGCAGACGTTGGACCTTGGACCTCAGGAAACACGGTGGACCAACAGCAGCAGATGACATGGCACCCCGGACCACCACGGACTGTAGAAACTTGACTGTAAGGTTTTACTGTAAAGTCTCCACAGTCTGTGATGGAAACTTGATACCAACCAGTGATATAAAACTAGGACAACTATGAGGTGTTGTCAAGAGGACAATGCGATACAGCAGAGCCAACAATGCAGAAGAGCTGAGGGCCACTATCAGAGCTTCCTGGGCTCTTGTAACACCCGAGGAGGGCCACAGACTGACTGATGGACTCCATGGCACATCGTATCAGTCAGGCAAAATATACAAGTTTTACCTTTTGAATGAAATTACTGAAATAAGTCACCTTTTTGGTCATATTGTAATTTATTGCGCAGCCCCTGTCTATAGTTACTTTACATGCAGACTGCTTTCCGCCCCCGGACACATTTTTTAGCCCAATGCGGCCCCCAATGGTTTAGAGGAAATGAAGAAATGGTATTGATTTACTTTCATGCTGACTACAAATAAAAAATAAAACATTTCAAAGAAAGACTGAAGGGCTGACAAGACAAAAGTGCACAGTTGGCTAATCAACAGCAGCGCTGCATGAAGGTTCTGTTAGTTCTGTTCGCTGGTTCTGTTAGTTATGTGTGCTGGTTCTGTTAGTTCTGTTTGTCGTTTCTGTTAGTTCTGTTTTCTCGTTCTGTTTGCTAGTTCTGTTAGTTCTGTTTGCTGATTCTGTTAGACCTGTTTGCTGGTTCTGCTAGTTCTGTTTTCTGGTTCTGTTCGTTCTGTTTGTCGGTTCTGTTAGTTCGGTTTTCTCGTTCTGTTTGCTAGTTCTGTTAGATTTGTTTGCTGGTTCTGTTAATTAAGATTACTGGATTTGTTAGTTCCATTTGCTTGTTCGGTTTGCTGGTTCTATTACTTCTGTTTGCTGGTTCTGTTAGTTCTGTTTGCTGGTTCTGTTAGTTATATTTACTGGTTCTATTTGTTGTATTTGCTGGTACTGCTGGCTGTTTCTGTTTGCAGGTTGTGTTAGTTATGTTTTATGGTTCTGTTAGTTTTATGTTCTGGTTCTGTTTGGTGGTTCCGTTAGTTCTGTTTGGTGGTTCTGTTAGTTCTGTTTGCTGGTTCTGTTAGTTATATTTGCTGGTTCTGTTAGTTGGTTCTGTTTGCTGGTTCTTTTAGTTATATTTGTTGGTTCTGTTTGGTGGTTCTATTGGTTCCATTTGCTGGTACTGCTGACTGGTTCTGTTTGCAGGTTGTGTTATCTCTGATTTATTGTTCTGCTAGTTCTGTTTGCTGGTTCTGTTATTTCTATTTGCTGGTTCTGTTAGCTGGTTCTATTAGTTCTGTTTGCTGGTTCTGTTCGTTCTGTTTGCTGGTTCTGTTATATTTGCTGGTTCTGTTAGTTATATTTACTGGTTCTATTTGTTGTATTTGCTGGTACTGCTGGCTGGTTCTGTTTGCAGGTTGTGTTAGTTCTGTTTTATGGTTCTGCTAGTTCTATATTCTGGTTCTGTTTGGTGATTCTGTTAGTTCTGTTTGGTGGTTCTGTTAGCTGGTTCTGTTAGTTACAGTATATTTGCTGGTTCTGTTAGTTGGCTCTGTTTGCTGGTTCTTTTAGTTATATTTGTTGGTTCTGTTTGGTGGTTCTATTTGTTCCATTTGCTGGTACTGCTGACTGGTTCTGTTTGCAGGTTGTGTTATCTCTGTTTTATGGTTCTGTTAGTTTGTTTGCTGGTTCTGTTATTCCTATTTGCTGGTTCCGTTAGCTGGTTCTTTTAGTTGTATTTGTTGGTTCTGTTTGTCAGTTCTATTCGTTCTGTTGGCTGGTTCTGCTCGCACTGTTTTCTGGTTCTGATAGTTTTGTTTGCTGGTTCTGCTAGTTCTGTTTGCAAGTTATGTTTGTCCTGTTTTCTGGTTCTGTTTGCTGGCTGTGTTTGTTCTTTTAGTTCTGATTTGCAGGTTCTGTTAGCTCTGTTTGCTGGTTCTGACAGTTTTGTTAGCTGGTTCTGCTAGCTCTGTTTTCTGGTACTGTTTGCTGGTTGCATTAATGTGTTTGCTTTGGACTTTGAGTAGAACAATACTGAAAGAAGTAAACCTGCTTGGAAGTACCGAAGAAGAAGCAGAACCATATGACAACATAGCCAGGCGGCTTCCGGAGATGCGGTCCAGCTGCTCGCTCGTTCCAAGCACTCACTGCTTCTGGTTCTGATTCTGGTTCTGACGGTTCCAAAGCTGTCGTTTAGTCGGTAGCACAGACGTTTCAAAAGCAAAGTGAGATTCTAATCCAACAGTGGAGTTGATTATTGTGAATAAAACGATGATGTCTGTCTTCAGCAGGATGTGTTCTTGCTGGGCCCAGCAGCTGGTCCGCTCTTCAACGAGCACAACACAAGTGATTTCTGGCACTAAACTTCATTGAAAAAAACTTTAATTTAAAGTTGGCTAACTTCCAATGTTATTTGACAGTAAAGTAAGTATTACTTCATAAATACATATATTGATATACTTACAGTATGTTGCACTCATAATAAAGTACATGTATGTCAAGTTATACTTGGAAGTAAGCATACTTTTGTCGCTTACTCATTGACATAACCTAAATAATACACTAATTTAACTATATAGTATAGTTCAACATTTAATACTGTCATAACCTAAATCAGTGGTTCTCAACCTTTTTTCAGTGATGTACCCCCTGTGAACATGTTTTTAATTCAAGTACCCCCTAATCAGAGCAAAGCATTTTTGGTTGAAAAAAAGAGATAAAGAAGTAAAATACAGCACTATGTCATCAGTTTCTGATTTATTAAATTGTATAACAGTGCAAAATATTGCTCATTTGTAGTGGTCTTTCTTGAACTATTTGGAAAAAAAAAGATATAAAAATAACTAAAAACTTGCTGAAAAATAAACAAGTGATTCAATTATAAATAAAGATTTCTACACATAGAAGTAATCATCAACTTAAAGTGCCCTCTTTGGGGATTGTAATAGAGATCCATCTGGATTCATGAAGTTAATTCTAAACATTTCTTCACAAAAAAAAGAAATCTTTAACATCAATATTTATGTTGAAAAATCTAGCTGTCAACACTGAATATTGCATTGTTCCATTGTTGCATTTCTTTTCACAGTTCTTTTTGACAGACATTTTAGTTAGGGTCAAACCATCATGGCATGGGGGAAACTCTGGGTTTATGGTAATGAATGGAATAGCCTACTTGATTTGATGTTCAGTTTATGAACTTACATTCATATTTTGTTGAAGTATTATTCAATAAATACATTTCTAAAGGATTTTTGAATTGTTGCTATTTTTAGAATATTAAAAAAAAATCTCACGTACCCCTTGGCATACCTTCAAGTACCCCCAGGGGTACGCGTACCCCCATTTGAGAACCACTGACCTAAATGATACACTAATTTAACTAGATAGTATAGTTCAACGTTTCATACTGACATAACCTAAATAATACAGTAATTTAACTAGATAGTATAGTTCAACATTATAACTGACATAACCTATATAATACACTAATTTAACTAGATAGTATATTTCAACGTATATACTGACATAACCTAAATAATACACTAATTTAACTAGATGTTATATTTCAACATTCAATACTGACATAACCAAAATAATACACTAATTTAATTAGATAGTATAGTTCAACATTTAATGCTGACATAACTTAAATAATACACGAATTTAACTAGATGGTATATTTTAATATATACTACTGTAATAACCTAAATAATACACACATTTAACTAGATGGTATAATTCAACATTTAATACTGACATAACCTAAATAATAAACAAATTTAACTAGATAGTATATTTTAACATTTTATACTGACATAACCTAAATAATACACACATTCATCTACATAGTACATTTCAACATTTACTACTGACATAACCTAATATACACATTTAACTAAATAGTATAGTTCAACATTTAATACTGACATAACCTAAATTAGACACTAATTTAACTAGATAGTATAGTTCAACATTTAATACTGACATAACCTAAATAATAAACACATTTAACTAGATATTATATCTTAATATTTACTGCTGACATAACCTAAATAATATACACATTTAATTAGATAGTATATTTCCACATTTACTACTGACAGAACCTAAATGAAGGCACCAGGGACGGCGTGGCGTAGTGGGAGAATGGTCGGGCGTGACCCGAGGGTCCCTGGTTCAATCCCCACCTAGTACCAACCTCGTCATGTCCGTTGTGTCCTGAGCAAGACACTTCACCCTTGCTCCTGATGGGTGCTGGTTAGCGCCTTGCATGGCAGCTCCCTCCATCAGTGTGTGAATGTGTGTGTGAATGGGTAAATGTGGAAGTAGTGTCAAAGCGCTTTGAGTACCTTGAAGGTAGAAAAGCGCTATACAAGTACAACCCATTTATCATTTATTTATTTACCATTAATGCTGAAAGGTACATACAGGTTTTGCAGCAACATATGTTGCCATCCAAGCAATGTTATCATGGATGCCCCTGCTTATTTCAGCAAGACAATGCCAAGCCACGTGTTACATCAACGTGGCTTCATAGTAAAAGAGTGCGGGTACTAGACTGACCTGCCTGTAGTCCAGACCTGTCTCCCATTGAAAATGTGTGGCGCATTATGAAGCCTAAAATACCACAACGGAGACCCCCGGACTGTTGAACAACTTAAGCTGTACATCAAGCAAGAATGGGAAAGAATTCCACCTGAGAAGCTTAAAAAATTGTGTCTCCTCTGTTCCCAAACGTTTACTGAGTGTTGTTAAAAGGAAAGGCCATGTAACACAGTGGTGAACATGCCCTTTCCCAACTACTTTGGCACGTGGTGCAGCCATGAAATTCTAAGTTAATTATTATTTGCAAAGAAAAAATAAAGTTTATGAGTTTGAACATCAAATATCTTGTCTTTGTAGTGCATTCAATTGAATATGGGTTGAAAATGATTTGCAAATCATTGTATTCCATTTATATTTACATCTAACACAATTTCCCAACTCATATGGAATCAGGGTTTGTAATTAGATAGTATATTTCCAAATGTACTACTGACAGAACTTAAATAATAAACACATTTAATTAGATGGTATATTTCAACATTTAAAACTGACATAACCTAAATAATACACACATTTAACTAGATAGTAAATTTCCACATTTACTACTGACAGAACCTAAATAATACACACATTTAACTAGATAGTATATTTCCACAATTACTACTGACATAACCTAAATAATACACACATTTAATTAGATAGTATATTTCCACATTTATTACTGACATAACCTAAATAATACACACATTTAATTAGATAGTACATTCCCACATTTACTACTGACAGAACCTAAATAATACACACATTTAACTAAATAGTATAGTTCAACAAGTAACCCAGTTTAGGAAGTATTCAGATAAAACATATACTAAACATACTTTATTTTATAAAACATACTTTACTTTATAAAAGGACAGTAAAATAAGTTTTAGTCAGGGATAAAAACAAACAAATAGTAAACAAGTCAAGCACAAGATGGCCGCCTGTCATTCACCCGAGCAGGCTTAAACTTAATCTAACGGCGAAGTAAATGTTGGTGTTCTTGAAGTACTTCTTTCCAACAAAGTACTTTGACAAGCGACATGTTGCTACGATAAAGTATTTGTTGTTGTTTACGTGCAAAACGTTCAAGCTAGTGAGTACTTCCTTTCCCTCCTTTTCCCCCCCTCCCAATATGGCTGCCAGGCAGCATCAAAGTTATGGTGAAACAAGTCAAGTTTATGGATTGTGAGTGACTTCTACTTTTACTTTAATGGAAACAAATCAAGTTTATGGACTTTGTGGCAGCAAAGTAATTTTCCAGCGCTAACAAAACACTTGTCTTACTTTCACCACAACCTGCTGCTCCACTGGCAAGACAGGAAGTCAGCTTCTCTTGCCTTCTTACACTTCCTGTTTGCAGGAAGGGAAGGGAAGGGAAGGGTCTTCTGGTCACATGACTTGAAAGCAGAGACGTCAATCATTTAAAAAAAAAAAAAATTATTCTTTGTTTTTCTAGTTATCAGAATAAAATGTTAGCATAGAAACAAATACAAACAACTAGTACTCATACAAAGTGTTACAATGGGGGTTTTAAACAAGTGTTCTTAATTTTATTTAGTTATTAAAATAAAAAGTAAGCATATAAGAAGGATTTACAGCACAGAATTCTAAGTGAAAGATGCAAATTAAGATTTAATGTCAAAGAAAAAATTAAAAAGTTCCATTTGGACCAAAATAAAATTACTTTTATGAAACATGAAGTACTGTTGGTGGGTGCAGTACTTTTATGAAACATGAAGTACTGTTGGTGGGTGCAGTACTACTATCAAACATGAAGTACTGTGAGTGGATGCAGTACTTTTAGGAAAGATGAAGTATTGTTAGTGAATGCAGTACTTTTAGGAAAGATGAAGTATTGTTAGTGGATGCAGTACTTTTAGGAAAGATGAAGTATTGTTAGTGGGTGCAGTACTTTTATGAAACATGAAGTACTGTCGGTGGGTGCAGTACTTTTAGGAAAGATGAAGTATTGTTAGTGGGTGTAGTACTTTTATGAAACGTGAAGTACTGTAAGGGTTGCAGTACTTTTATGAAACATGAAGTACTAGGAGTCGGTACAGTACTTTTATGAAGCATGAAGTACTGTAAGTGGGCGCAGTACTTTTATGAAACATAAAGTACTGTAAGTGGGTGCAGTACTTTTATGAAACATAAAGTACTGTAAGTGGATGCAGTACTTTAATTAAAAATAAAGTATTGTCGGCGAGTGTAGTACTTAAAAGAAACATGAAGTACTGTCAGTAGGTGTAGTACTTTTATGAAGCATAAAATACTACAAGTGGGTGCAGTACTTATATGAATCATAAAGTATTGTGAGTGGATGCAGTACTTTTGTGAAACATGAAGTACTGTCAGTGGGTGCAGTACTTTTAATAAACATGAAGTACTGTGAGGGGTGCAATACTTTTATGAATAATGAGGTACTGTCGGTGGGTGCAGCATTATTATCAAACATGAAGTACTGTGACTGGATGCAGTACTTTTATGAAACATGAAGTATTGTTAGTGAGTGAGGTACTTTTATGAAACATGAAGTACTGTTGGTGTGTGTAGTACTTTTATGAAACATGAAGTATTGTTAGTGAGTGAAGTACTTTTATGAAACATGAAGTACTGTTGGTGTGTGTAGTACTTTTATGAAACATGAAGTACTGTCCTTGTGTGCAGTACTTTTATTTTAAAAGAAAGTACTGTAAGTGGGTGCAGTACTTTAATTAAACAAAGTATTGTCGGCGAGTGTAGTACTTAAATGAAACATGAAGTACTGTCAGTGGGTGTAGTACTTTTATGAAGCATAAAGTACTACAAATGGGTGCAGTACTTTCATGAAACATGTAGTACTGTAAGTAGGTGCAGTACTTTTATTAAAAATGAAGTACTGTCAGTAGGTGTAGTACTTTTATGAAGCATAAAGTACTAGAAGTGGGTGCAGTACTTTTATGAATCATGAAGTATTGTGAGTGGGTGCAGTACTTTTGTGACACATGAAGTACTGTCAGTGGGTGCAGTACTATTGTGAAACATGAGGTACTGTCGGTGGGTGTAGTACTTTTATGAAGCATTAAGTACTGTCAGTGGATGCAGTATTCTTATGAAACATGAAGTACTGTCAGTGGATGCAGTATTCTTATGAAACATGAAGTACTATGAGTGGGTGCAGTACTTTTATGAAACATGAAGTACTGTCTTTGTGTGCAGTACTTTTATGAAACATAAAGTACTGTTGGTGGGTGCAGTACTTTCATGAAACATGAAATACTGTGGGTGGGTGAAGTACTTTTATGAAACATAAAGTACTGTCAGTGGGTGAAGTACTTTTATGAGACATGAGGTATTGTGAGTGGTTGCAGTATTTTGTTAAACATGAAGTACTGTCAGTGGGTGCAGTACTTTAATTAAACATGAAGGACTGAGTGGGTGCAGTACTTTTAATAAACATGAAGTACTGTGAGTGGGTGCAATACCTTTATGAATAATGGAGGTACTGTCAGTGGGTGCAGTACTATTATCAAACATGAAGTATTGTGGGTGGATGCAGTACTTTTATGAAACATGAAGTGCTGTTAGTGATTGAAGTACTTTTATGAAACATGAAGTACTGTTGGTGTGTGTAGTACTTTTATGAAACATGAAGTATTGTGAGTGGGTGCAGTACTTTTATGAAACATGATGTACTGTCGGTGGGTGCAGCATTATTATCAAACATGAAGTACTGTGACTGGATGCAGTACTTTTATGAAACATGAAGTATTGTTAGTGAGTGAAGTACTTTTATGAAACATGAAGTACGTGTGTAGTACTTTTATGAAACGTGAAGTACTCTCGGTGGGTGCAGCAATATTATCAAACATAAAGTACTGTGAGGGGATGCAGTACTTTTATGAAACATGAAGTATTGTTAGAGTGAATTACTTTTATGAAACATGAAGTATGTGTGTGTAGTACTTTTATGAAACATGAAGTACTGTCCTTGTGTGCAGTACTTTTATGAAAAAAGTACTCTAAGTGGGTGCAGGACTTTAAATATGAAGTATTGTCGGCGAGTGTAGTACTTAAATGAAACATGAAGTACTGTCAGTGGGTGTAGTACTTTTATGAAGCATAAAGTACTACGAATGGGTGCAGCACTTTCATGACACATGAAGTACTGTAATTAGGTGCAGTACTTTTATTAAACATGAAGTACTGTCAGTGGGTGAAGTACTTTAATTAAACATGAAGAACTGTGAGTGGGTGCAATACTTTTAATAAACATGAAGTACTGTGAGTGGGTGCAATACTTTTATGAATAATGAGGTACTGTCAGTGGATGCAGTACTTTTATGAAACATGAAGTATTGTGAGCGGGTGCAGTACTTTTATGAAACATGAAGTACTGTCAGTAGAGGCCGTATTCTTATGAAATATTAAGTACTGTCAGTGGATGCAGTATTATTACTAAAGATGAAGTACAGTCAGTGGATGCAGTATTATTACTAAAGATGAAGTACTGTCAATGGATGCAGTATTATTACTAAAGATGAAGTACAGTCAGTGGATGCAGTATTATTACTAAAGATGAAGTACTGTCAATGGATGCAGTATTATTACTAAAGATGAAGTACAGTCAGTGGATGCAGTAGTATTACTAAAGATGAAGTACTGTCAGTGGATGCAGTATTATTACTAAACATGAAGTACTGTCAGTGGATGCAGTATTATTACTAAAGATGAAGTACAGTCAGTGGATGCAGTATTATTACTAAAGATGAAGTACAGTCAGTGAATGCAGTATTATTACTAAACATGAAGTACTGTCAGTGGATGCAGTATTATTACTAAATATGAAGTACTGTCAGTGGATGCAGTATTATTACTAAAGATGAAGTACAGTCAGTGGATGCAGTATTATTACTAAAGATGAAGTACTGTCAGAGTACTACAGATCTACAAAGCTGACGCATTAAGTCATTTTGGGATTAGCGGCGCTGCCTCGACGGGTTGCAGACAGTGACTTTCTTGTCCAACTGCTTCTTCAATGTGTCAGCTTCTTATGTCCACAATTAGTCTCCACCCGTCTAAGACGACCTGGATGCCCCACCCGGCGCCCCAGTGAGCCCTGCATGCCAACACAGGCCACACATGACCTTTGACCTCACCTTTTCGACCAACGACAACAACGTCCATCCTGCATAAAATATATCCAATCCTACTCCGATACTGTAATACATAATAATAATCATACATTTCACATTCGATATCGTATCATATCTTGCATACAAATGAAATAAACAGGATGACGAATAATTAAGGGCCTGCTGCAATTTTGTCATACGTGTAGCTATAATAAAGAACACATGTTTTGGCGTGTTTTATTATTCATAGTTTGCTTAACAGTAATAGAATATTCTTATATGACCAGACGTCCGAGATCAAAACTGGGAATATAATCCCAGAGAAGGGGGAAAAAAACCGTCAGCTATTTTTAAGTTGAAGAAACAATATGATTAGGTTATACATACATGCATATATACTACATAAACAATGTATGAATACATTAGATGTCTATATATCTTGCATATATACTACATAAACAATGTATCAATACATTAGATATCTATATATCTTAGGGACCTATAAACTGTCTCTCTGTTGCTGCAGCAGCAGAGAGTTTATTCTGTCTTGACACTTTGTATTGATATTTTGTATTACATTCTTCACTTAAATCAGGGGTGTCAAACTCAAATACAGAGTGGGCCAAAATGTAAAACTGAACAAAGCCGCGGGCCAAGGTTGAACAAATTAACCTTTTTGATAGGGACCCAAACAAGTTTTGCATTAAATATTGAACAAGCAAGGCTTATATAACTTTATAGTGACATGCAAAATCCAGTTTCAAATAATAATAATAATAATAATTAAAAAATATCAATGGCATATCAAATACAATTTAAATACAAATTTAATGCCTCTTTTCTATTTGCAGCCTTCTGAGGTAAATATCAACATTAACTTTTTCCACAGGCTAATAAATTAGAAAATAAAATAATGAATAAACCAACCATTCAGGACTTTAAACTGCTCAGATTGCAACACACTGATCTAATCTGATGTGCCCAAGCCAGATACCTAGCATCTTTTCTGGGATGCTAGTTCATTAATGTCGGGGCTCAGACTTTGAGCTGAGGCAACCTTCATTATCGAACGAAGGTGTTCATCAGTCATTATATCTCGTATTCCAGTCTTGGGGGCGTGCTTTACAGGCACTATCTTTAACATCCTCTACGAGCTGACGTCACGTCCGCTTTTCATCCCTTCTAACAACGTGCCCGCCCAGTCACATGATATGAGCGGCTCCTGTACACACACACACGCGAATGCAACGCATACTTCATTAACAGCGATACAGGTTACACTGAGAGTGGCCGTATAAGCAACTTTAACATTGTTAGAAATATACGCCACACTGTGAATCCACACCAAACAAGAATGACAAACACATTTTGGGAGAACATCCGCACAGTAACACAACATAAACACAACAGAACAAATACCCAGAACCCTTTGCAGCACTAACTAACAAAATACACCCCCGCTACCCCCAAACACCCCCCCACACACACACACACCTTGTAGCGTCCCGGAATAGTTAGTGCTGCAAAGGGTTCTGGGTATTTGTTCTGTTGTATTTATGTTGTGTTACTGTGCGGATGTTCTCCCAAAATGTGTTTGTCATTCTTGTTTGGTGTGGATTCACAGTGTGGCGCATATTTCTAGCAGTGTTAAAGTTGTTTATACGGCCACCCTCAGTGTGACCTGTATCGCTGAAGATCAAATATGCCTTGCATTCACTTCTGTGTGCGTGCCAAAGCCGCACATATTTTATGACTGGGCCAGCACTCGTTGTACTGGACGAAAAGGGGCCGTGATGATTTTCGGGAGGGGCACTGTAATTTGGGAGTCTCCCGGCAGCCTTGGCAATAATGAGAATTAGCGGTGTACCGTGGCACCGCCGCTGTATATAATCGGCGGGCCAGCTCTAGTGTTAATTTGATATCGCCAAGTGAAATTACACGGCGGGCCAAATTTGGCCCGCGGGCCAGAGTTTGACACCCAAGCCTTAAATGATCATGTTTACAGTGATTGTTTTATATGTATTTTTTATGTATGTCGCTTTGGATAAAAGTGTCTGCCAAATACTTCAACATAAACATATATAAACACCTGAAAGTCTTTATATCAGCTAAAACCACCAATCTGTTTCACTGGATTCAGAATAAAACCAAATTCTGTCTTACCCAACAATGTCAGTATTTGAATATTGTTACTTGATGACTTTTTCCTGGTTGCAATTATACTGTTAAGAAAGTATTGTCTTATACTTTGCCCAAAATGAGAATGCATCATAATCAGTGGCAGCTGGTGAATTTTGTTTTAGGTGGGGCTGAAAGTTTGAAAACCAAACCCCTGTTGGGGGGTCATCCTCACCCAGAAGATTTCTTTGTGATTTTCACATACAAATATTGAAGATCTTTGCTCCTTCTCAACTCTGTGCTAATATTCTTTTCACAAAATACAACCAATAGTACATTAATGTTAAATCTTACTTGTGAAAAGTAATCCCCTAATTCCTATTTCTAACAGTCCGCTCGTTTGAGCAGGAAAACGCTGAACACCATCTTTGTTTTCTACCTGTCAACTGTCAGTTTAGGCTGCTCGCCGGCTCCTCATCACCACTTCAAGATGGCGGCCAAATTGCTCGCGTCACAGCAGCCAATGCTGCGTCTACTTACAAGATGTCTATGGTTATAACGTCATTGCAAACACGGCATTCTGTTGAGTCCACTGCAGTTCGCTACCTTATTCATACTTTTTGTCAAGTGGTTTTTTTAAGCAGGGTTGCATGAGGTACCTACACATAACGTTACGTTAGTCAATGTATCACACACAGTAACGTAACGTTAGATGGCGGTCAGCAGCACCGCGTATTTTAGCCACCTACAAAAAGACAAACATAGTCAAATAAAAGTCAGTTAAAATGTATACTATATTAAGAATATGTGTACATATTGCATAGGGCCCTGACATCTAAAAAGTACAACTCTGTTCATTGTTATGTTCAAGTATTTGTTATGTTTCTCATGTGTATGCATACATCAACACACATACAGTATGAGATGAGATCACTGAGATAAGGTAAGAACAGGACAGAAACTGCTGTGGAACTAGTTACAATGCAATATGCCATGGAAATACAAACCCCGTTTCCATCTGAGTTGGGAAATTGTGTTAAATGTAAATATAAACGGAATACAATGATTTGCAAATTATTTTCAACCCATATTCCGTTGAATATGCTACAAAGAAAACATATTTGATGTTCAAACTGATAAACATTTTTTCTTTTTGCAAATAATCATTAACTTTAGAATTTGATGCCAGCAACACCTGACAAAGAAGTTGGGAAAGGAGGCAATAAATACTGATAAAGTTGAGAAATGCTCATCAAACACTTATTTGGAACAGGCAAATTGGGAACAGGTGGGTGCCATGATTGGGTATAAAAGTAGATTCCATGAAATGCTCAGTCATTCACAAACAAGGATGGGGCGAGGGTCACCACTTTGTCAACAAATGTGTGAGCAAATTGTTGAACATTTTAAGAAAAACCTTTCTCAACCAGCTATTGCAAGGAATTGAGGCATTTCACCATCTACGGTCCGTAATATCATTAAAGGGTTCAGAGAATCTGGAGAAATCACTGCACGTAAGCAGCTAAGTCCGTGACCTTCGATCCCTCAGGCTGTACTGCATCAACAAGCGACATCAGTGTGTAAAGGATATCACCACATGGGCTCAGGAACACTTTAGAAACCCACTGTCAGTAACTACAGTTGGTCGCTACATCTGTAAGTGCAAGTTAAAACTCTCCTGTGCAAGGCGAAAACCGTTTATCAACAACACCCAGAAACGCCGTCGGCTTCGCTGGGCCTGAGCTCATCTAAGATGGACTGATACAAAGTGGAAAAGTGTTCTGTGGTCTGACGAGTCCACATTTCAAATTGTTTTTGGAAACTGTGGACGTCGTGTCCTCCGGACCAAAGAGGAAAAGAACCATCCGGATTGTTATAGGCGCAAAGTTGAAAAGCCAGCATCTGTGATGGTATGGAGGTGTATTAGTGCCCAAGACATGGGTAACTTACACATCTGTGAAGGCGCCATTAATGCTGAAAGGTACATACAGGTTTTGGAGCAACATATGTTGCCATCCAAGCAACGTTACCATGGACGCCCCTGCTTATTTCAGCAAGACAATGCCAAGCTACGTGTTACATCAACGTGGCTTCATAGTAAAAGAGTGCGGGTACTAGACTGGCCTGCCTGTAGTCCAGACCTGTCTCCCATTGAAAATGTGTGGCGCATTATGAAGCCTAAAATACCACAACGGAGACCCCCGGACTGTTGAACAACTTAAGCTGTACATCAAGCAAGAATGGGAAATAATTCCACCTGAGAAGCTTAAAAAATGTGTCTCCTCAGTTCCCAAATGTTTACTGAGTGTTGTTCAAAGGAAAGGCTATGTAACACAGTGGTGAACATGCCCTTTCCCAACTACTTTGGCACGTGTTGCAGCCATGAAATTGTAAGTTAATTATTATTTGTAAAAAAAAAAAAAAAAAAAAGTTTATGAGTTTGAACATCAAATATGTTGTCTTTGTAGTGCATTCAATTGAATATGGGTTAAAAAGGATTTGCAAATCATTGTATTCCGTTTATATTTACATCTAACACAATTTCCCAACTCATATGGAAACGGGGTTTGTATATCCAATCCTACTCCAATACTGTAATACATAATAATAATCATACATTTCACATTCGATATCGTATCATATCTTGCATACAAATGAAATAAACAGGATGACTAATAATTATGGGCCTGCAGCAATTTTGTCATAGGTGCAGCTATAATAAAGGACACATGTTTTGGCGTGTTTTATTATTCATAGTTTGCTTAACAGTAATAGAATATTCTTATATGACCAGACGTCCGAGATCAAAACTGGGAATATGATCCCAGAGAAGGGGGAAAAAAACGGTTGAATAAACAATATGATTAGGTTATATATACTTGCATATATACTACATAAACATTAGATATCTACAGTATATATCTTAGGGACCTATAGACTGTATCTCTGTTGCTGAGTTTATTCTGTCTTGACACTTTGTATTGATATTTTGTATTACATTCTTCCCTTAAATGATCATGTTTACAGTGATTGTTTTAAATGTATTTCTTATGTATGTCGCTTTGGATAAAAGTGTCTGCCAAATACTTAAACATATATAAACACCTGAAAGTCTTTATATCAGCTAAAACCACCAATCTGTTTCACTGGATTCAGAATAAAACCAAATTCTGTCTTACCCAACAATGTCAGTATTTGAATATTGTTACTTGATGACTTTTTCCTGGTTACAATTATACTGTTAAGAAAGTATTGTCTTATACTTTGCCCAAAATGAGAATGCATCATAATCAGTGGCAGCTGGTGAATTTTGTTTTAGGTGGGGCTGAAAGTTTGTAAACCAAACCCCTGTAGGGGGTCATCCTCCCCCAGAAGATTTCTTTGTGATTTTCACATACAAATATTGAAAATCTTTGCTCCTTCTCAACTCTGTGCTAATATTCTTTTCACAAAATACAACCAATAGTACGTTAATGTTAAATCTTACTTGTGAAAAAGTAATCCCCCGATTCCTATTTTCAACAGTCCGCTCATTTGAGCAGGAAAACGCTGAACACCATCTTTGTTTTCTACCTGTCAACTGTCAGTTTAGGCTGCTCGCCGGCTCCTCATCACCACTTCAAGATGGCGACCAAATTGCTCGCGTCACAGCAGCCAATGCTGCGTCTACTTACAAGTTGTCTATGGTTATAACGTCATTGCAAACACGACAATCTGTTGCGTCCACTGCAGTTCGCTACCTTATTCATACTTTTTGTCAAGTGATTTTTTTTAAGCAGGGTTGCATGAGGTACCTACACATAATTTACGTTAGCCAATGTATCACACACAGTAACGTAACGTTAGACGGCGGTAAGCAGCACCGCGTATTTTAGCCACCTACAAAATGACAAACATAGTCAAATAAAGGTCAGTTAAAATGTATACTATATTAAGAATATGTGTACATATTGCATAGGGCCCTGACATCTAAAAAGTACAACTCTGTTCATTGTTATGTTCATGTATGTGTTATGTTTTTCGGGTGTACACACACATAAACACACATACAGTATGAGATGAGATCAATGAGATAATGTAAGAACAGGACAGAAACTGCTGTGGAACTAGTTACAATGCAATATGCCATGGAAATACAAACCCTGTTTCCATATGAGTTGGGAAATTGTGTTAGATGTAAATATAAACAGAATACAATGATTTGCAAATCATTTTCAACCCATATTCAGTTGAATATGCTACAAAGACAACATATTTGATGTTCAAACTGATAAACCTTTTTTTTTTTGCAAATAATAATTAACTTTAGAATTTGATGCCAGCAACACGTGACAAAGAAGTTGGGAAAGGTGGCAATAAATACTGATAAAGTTGAGGAATGCTCATCAAACACTTATTTGGAACATCCCACAGGTGAACAGGCAAATTGGGAACAGGTGGGTGCCATGATTGGGTATAAAAGTAGATTCCATGAAATGCTCAGTCATTCACAAACAAGGATGGGGTGAGGGTCACCACTTTGTCAACAAATGCGTGAGCAAATTGTTGAACATTTTAAGAAAAACCTTTCTCAACCAGCTATTGTAAGGAATTTAGGGATTTCACCATCTACGGTCCGTAATATCATTAAAGGGTTCAGAGAATCTGGAGAAATCACTGCACGTAAGCAGCTAAGCCCGTGACCTTCGATCCCTCAGGCTGTACTGCATCAACAAGCGACATCAGTGTGTAAAGGATATCACCACATGGGCTCAGGAACACTTCAGAAACCCACTGTCAGTAACTACAGTTGGTCGCTACATCTGTAAGTGCAAGTTAAAACTCTCCTATGCAAAGCGAAAACCGTTTATCAACAACACCCAGAAACGCCGTCGGCTTCGCTGGGCCTGAGCTCATCTAAGATGGACTGATACAAAGTGGAAAAGTGTTCTGTGGTCTGACGAGTCCACATTTCAAATTGTTTTTGGAAACTGTGGGCGTCGTGTCCTCCGGACCAAAGAGGAAAAGAACCATCCGGATTGTTATAGGCGCAAAGTTGAAAAGCCAGCATCTGTGATGGTATGGGGGTGTATTAGTGCCCAAGACATGGGTAACTTACACATCTGTGAAGGCGCCATTAATGCTGAAAGGTACATACAGGTTTTGGAGCAACATATGTTGCCATCCAAGCAACGTTACCATGGACGCCCCTGCTTATTTCAGCAAGACAATGCCAAGCTACGTGTTACATCAACGTGGCTTCATAGTAAAAGAGTGCGGGTACTAGACTGGCCTGCCTGTAGTCCAGACCTGTCTCCCATTGAAAATGTGTGGCGCATTATGAAGCTTAAAATACCACAACGGAGACCCCCGGACTGTTGAACAACTTAAGCTGTACATCAAGCAAGAATGGGAAAGAATTCCACCTGAGAAGCTTCAAAAATGTGTCTCCTCAGTTCCCAAACGTTTACTGAGTGTTGTTAAAAGGAAAGGCCATGTAACACAGTGGTGAACATGCCCTTTCCCAACTACTTTGGCACGTGTTGCAGCCATGAAATTGTAAGTTAATTATTATTTGTAAAAAAAATAAAAAAAGTTTATGAATTTGAACATCAACTATCTTGTCTTTGTAGTGCATTCAATTGAATATGGGTTGAAAATAATTTGCAAATCATTGAATTCTGTTTATATTTACATCCAACACAATTTCCCAACTTATACGGAAACGGGGTTTGTATATCCAATCCTACTCCAATACTGTAATACATAATAATAATCATACATTTCACATTCGATATCGTATCATATCTTGCATACAAATGAAATAAACAGAATGACTAATAATTAAGGGCCTGCTGCAATTTTGTCATACGTGTAGCTATAATAAAGGACACATGTTTTGGCGTGTTTTATTATTCATAGTTTGCTTAACAGTAATAGAATATTCTTATATGACCAGACGTCCAAGATCAAAACTGGGAATATAATCCCAGAGAAGGAGGGAAAAAATGGGCAGCTTTTTTTAAATTGAAGAAACAATATGAGTAGGTTATATATACATGCATATATACTACATAAACAATGTATGAATACATTAGATGTATATATATATCTTAGGGACCTATAGACTGTATCTCTGTTGCTGCAGCAGCAGAGTTTATTCTGTCTTGACACTTTGTATTGATATTTTGTATTCCATTCTTCCCTTAAAGGCTTACTGAAATGCGATTTTCTTATTTAAACGGGGATAGCAGGTCCATTCTATGTGTCATACTTGATCATTTCGCGATATTGCCATATTTTTGCTGAAAGGATTTAGTAGAGAACATCGACGATAAAGTTCACAACTTTTGGTCGCTGACAAAAAAAGCCTTGCCTGTACCGGAAGTAGCAGACGAGTAGCGTGACGTCACAGGTTGTGGAGCTCCTCACATCTGCACATTGTTTACAATCATGGCCACCAGCAGCGAGAGCGATTCGGACCGAGAATGCGACAATTTCCCCATTAATTTGAGCGAGGATGAAAGATTTGTGGATGAAGAAAGTGAGAGTGAAGGACTAGAGGGCAGTGGGAGCGATTCAGATAGGGAAGATGCTGTGAGAGGCGGGTGGGACCTGATATTCAGCTGGGAATGACTAAAACAGTAAATAAACATATGACATATATATACCCTATTAGCCACAACACAACCAGGCTTATATTTAATATGCCACAAATTAATCCCGCATAACAAAGACCTCCACCCTCCCGTCCATATAACCCACCAATACAACCCAAACACCTGCACAACACACTCAATCCCACAGCCCAAAGTACCGTTTACCTCCCCAAAGTTCATACAGCACATATATTTCCCCAAAGTCCCCAAAGTTACGTACGTGACATGCACATAGCGGCACGCACGTACGGGCAAGCGATCAAATGTTTGGAAGCCGCAGCTGCATGCGTACTCACGGTACCGCGTCTGCGCATCCAACTCAAAGTCCTCCTGGTAAGAGTCTCTGTTGTCCCAGTTCTCCATAGGCCAATGGTAAAGCTTGACTGTCATCTTCCGGGAATGTAAACAATGAAACACCGGCTGTGTTATCCGGCACAACAGTCAGGGGGTGCATTCTACAGCGGGGGTGCGTTATTCGGCACAACACCTGCCCCAATACACCGCTTCCCACCTACAGCTTTCTTCTTTGCTGTCTTCATTGTTCATTGAACAAATTGCAAAAGATTCACCAACACAGATGTCCAGAATACGGTGGAATTTTGCGATGAAAACAGATGACTTAATAGCTGGCCACCATGCTGTCTCAAAATGTCCTCCAAAATCCGCAACGTCACGCGCAGGCGTCATCATACCGAGACGTTTTCAGCAGGATATTTCGCGCAAAATTTAAAATTGCACTTTAGTAAGCTAACCCGGCCGTATTGGCATGTGTTGCAATGTTAAGATTTCATCATTGATATAAAAACTATCAGACTGCGTGGTCGGTAGTAGTGGGTTTCAGTAGGCCTTTAATGATCATGTTTACAGTGATTGTTTTATATGTATTTTTTATGTATGTCGCTTTGGATAAAAGTGTCTGCCAAATACTTCAACATAAACACATATAAACACCTGAAAGTCTTCATATCAGCTAAAACCACCAATCTGTTTCACTGGATTCAGAATAAAACCAAATTCTGTCTTACCCAACAATGTCAGGATTTGAATATTGCTACTTGATGACTTTTTCCTGGTTACAATTATACTGTTAAGAAAGTATTGTCTTATACTTTGCCCAAAATGAGAATGCATCATAATCAGTGGCAGCTGGTGAATTTTGTTTTAGGTGGGGCTGAAAGTTTGTAAACCAAACCCCTGTAGGGGGGTCATCCTCCCCAGAAGATTTCTTTGTGATTTTCACATACAAATATTGAAGATCTTTGCTCATTCTCAACTCTGTGCTAATATTCTTTTCACAAAATACAACCAACAGTACGTTAATGTTAAATCTTACTTGTGAAAAGTAATCCCCCGATTCTTATTTTCAACAGTCCGCTCATTTGAGCAGGAAAACGCTGAACACCATCTTTGTTTTCTACCTGTCAACTGTCAGTTTAGGCTGCTCGCCGGCTCCTCATCACCACTTCAAGATGGCGGCCAAATTGCTCGTGTCACAGCAGCCAATGCTGCGTCTACTTATAAGAGGTCTATGGTTATAACGTCATTGCAAACACGGCAATCTGTTGCGTCCACTTCAGTTCGCTACCTTATTCATACTTTTTGTCAAGTGATTTTTTTAAAGCAGGGTTGCATGAGGTACCTACACATAACGTTACATTAGCCAATGTATCACACACAGTAACATAATGTTAGACGGCGGTCAGCAGCACCGCGTATTTTAGCCACCTACAAAATGACAAACATAGTCAAATAAAGGTCAGTTAAAATGTATACTAAATTAAGAATATGTGTACATATTGCATAGGGCCCTGACATCTAAAAAGTACAACTCTGTTCATTGTTATGTTCAAGTATTTGTTATGTTTTTCATGTGTATGCACACATCAACACACATACAGTATGAGATGAGATCAATGAGATAAGGTAAGAACAGGATAGAAACTGCTGTGGAACTAGTTACAATGCAATATGCCATGGAAATACAAACCCTGTTTCCATATGAGTTGGGAAATTGTGTTAGATGTAAATATAAACAGAATACAATGATTTGCAAATTCTTCTCAACCCATATTCAGTTGAATATGCTACAAAGACAACATATTTGATGTTCAAACTGATAAACTTTTTTTTTTGCAAATAATCATTAACTTTAGAATTTGATGCCCGCAGCACGTGACAAAGAAGTTGGGAAAGGTGGCAATAAATACTGATAAAGTTGAGGAATGCTCATCAAACACTTATTTGGAACATCCCACAGGTGAACAGGCAAATTGGGAACAGGTGGGTGCCATGATTGGGTATAAAAGTAGATTCCATGAAATGCTCAGTAATTCACAAACAAGGATGGGGCGAGGGTCACCACTTCGTCAACAAATGCGTGAGCAAATTGTTGAACAGTTTAAGAAAAACCTTTCTCAACCAGCTATTGCAAGGAATTTAGGGATTTCACCATCTACGGTCCGTAATATCATCAAAGGGTTCAGAGAATCTGGAGAAATCACTGCACGTAAGCGGCTAAGCCCGTGACCTTCGATCCCTCAGGCTGTACTGCATCAACAAGCGACATCAGTGTGTAAAGGATATCACCAGGAACACTTCAGAAACCCACTGTCAGTAACTATAGTTGGTCGCTACATCTGTAAGTGCAAGTTAAAACTCTCCTATGCAAGGCGAAAACCGTTTATCAACAACACCCAGAAATGCCGTCGGCTTCGCTGGGCCTGAGCTCATCTAAGATGGACTGATACAAAGTGGAAAAGTGTTCTGTGGTCTGACGAGTCCACATTTCAAATTGTTTTTGGAAACTGTGGACGTCGTGTCCTCCGGACCAAAGAGGAAAAGAACCATCCGGATTGTTATAGGCGCAAAGTTGAAAAGCCAGTATCTGTGATGGTATGGGGGTGTATTAGTGCCCAAGACATGGGTAACTTACCCATCTGTGAAGGTGCCATTAATGCTGAAAGGTACATACAGGTTTTGGAGCAACATATGTTGCCATCCAAGCAACGTTACCATGGACGCCCCTGCTTATTTCAGCAAGACAATGCCAAGCTATGTGTTACATCAACGTGGCTTCATAGTAAAAGAGTGCGGGTACTAGACTGGCCTGCCTGTAGTCCAGACCTGTCTCCCATTGAAAATGTGTGGCGCATTATGAAGCCTAAAATACCACAACGGAGACCCCCGGACTGTTGAACAACTTAAGCTGTACATCAAGCAAGAATGGGAAAGAATTCCACCTGAGAAGCTTCAAAAATGTGTCTCCTCAGTTCCCAAACGTTTACTGTTGTGTTGTTAAAAGGAAAGGCCATGTAACACAGTGGTGAACATGCCCTTTCCCAACTACTTTGGCACGTGTTGCAGCCATGAAATTGTAAGTTAATTATTATTTGCAAAAAAAAAAAAAAAAAGTTTATGAGTTTGAACATCAAATATGTTGTCTTTGAAGTGCAATCAATTGAATATGGGTTGAAAAGGATTTGCAAATCATTGTATTCCGTTTATATTTACATCTAACACAATTTCCCATATGGAAACGGGGTTTGTATATCCAATCCTACTCCAATACTGTAATACATAATAATAATCATACATTTCACATTCGATATCGTATCATATCTTGCATACAAATGAAATAAACAGGATGACTAATAATTATGGGCCTGCAGCAATTTTGTCATACGTGTAGCTATGATAAAAGACACATGTTTTGGCGTGTTTTATTATTCATAGTTTGCTTAACAGTAATAGAATATTCTTATATGACCAGACGTCCGAGATCAAAACTGGGAATATAATCCCAGAGAAGGGGGGGAAAAAACCGTCAGCTATTTTTAAATTGAAGAAACAATATGATTAAGTTATATATACTTGCATATATACTACATAAACATTAGATATCTACAGTATATATCTTAGGGACCTATAGACTGTATCTCTGTTGCTGAGTTTATTCTGTCTTGACACTTTGTATTGATATTTTGTATTATATTCTTCCCTTAAATGATCATGTTCACAGTGATTGTTTTATATGTATTTTTTATGTATGTCGCTTTGGATAAAAGCATCTGCCAAATACTTCAACATAAACATATATAAACACCTGAAAATCTTCATATCAGCTAAAACCACCAATCTGTTTCACTGGATTCAGAATAAAACCAAATTCTGTCTTACCCAACAATGTCAGTATTTGAATATTGTTTCTTGATGACTTTTTCCTGGTTACAATTATACTGTTAAGAAAGTATTGTCTTATACTTTGCCCAAAATGAGAATGCATCATAATCAGTGGCAGCTGGTGAATTTTGTTTTAGGTGGGGCTGAAAGTTTGTAAACCAAACCCCTGTAGGGTGTCATCCTCCCCCAGAAGATTTCTTTGTGATTTTTACATACAAATATTGAAGATCTTTGCTCATTCTCAACTCTGTGCTAATATTCTTTTCTCAAAATACAACCAATAGTACGTTAATGTTAAATCTTACTTGTGAAAAGTAATCCCCTAATTCCTATTTCTAACAGTCCGCTCGTTTGAGCAGGAAAACGCTGAACACCATCTTTGTTTTCTACCTGTCAACTGTCAGTTTAGGCTGCTCGCCGGCTCCTCATCACCACTTCAAGATGGCGGCCAAATTGCTCGCGTCACAGCAGCCAATGCTGCGTCTACTTACAAGATGTCTATGGTTATAACGTCATTGCAAACACGGCATTCTGTTGCGTCCACTGCAGTTGGCTACCTTATTCATACTTTTTGTCAAGTGATTTTTTTAAGCAGGGTTGCATGAGGTACCTACACATAAGGTTACGTTAGTCAATGTATCACACACAGTAACGTAACGTTAGATGGCGGTCAGCAGCACCGCGTATTTTAGCCACCTACAAAAAGACAAACATAGTCAAATAAAGGTCAGTTAAAATGTATACTATATTAAGAATATGTGTACATATTGCATAGGGCCCTGACATCTAAAAAGTACAACTCTGTTCATTGTTATGTTCATGTATTTGTTATGTTTTTCATGTGTACCACCAGTGACGTGCAGTCAGGGGAGGCAGGTGAGGCGGGGCCTCACGTGCCAACATGGAAAGAAAAAAACTGTAAAAAGAAAAAAAAAAAATTAAATTGTTATATGTATCCAGTGATTATACTATAAAGTTATTTTCCATTTAACTTCACCAGTTTTAGATTATTTTTTATTCAAAATAACTGAATTTTCACATTTGCTGTTCAAATACTGAGAAGAGACTTGCGGTGAGTCAGCAGCCAGTTGAGGCACGTCACTGAGTTGAGCCTCACCATGGATTGCGCAATGACTTGGCTAACTGCTGGCCTGCTGTGCAGTGAGACCGTATCGCTATATGACTTATATTATACATTTCCATAGTTTAGTTAGCTGAGGTATATAATGTACAGTGTATTTTGTCAACAACTGTATGTGTGTAATGTATTTCTTGTGCTGAGCAATCATAAAACGGCTGCGAAGACGCACTGTGTGAGGCTCGCAGTAATACCGCCTCCTGGTGGTAGAGGGCGCTAGTGATCCCAGATATAATTCATGCGACTACTCGGCTGCAGAAGAAGTGACAACAAGCAGCAACAGTTCGCAACGATCGTTTATTTTTTCCTCTTGCCTGGACTATTAACATGGAGGATTACATATCTAAAATAAAACAGTTTTCTAAACTGGAGTTTCAATCGAAGCAGGAGGTAATAATTAAAGGAAGATCTCCATCGAGACAGAGAGACTTTTAAAACTGAAGAAAGATAACGAAGACTTCTATAAACAAGTTATCGATGCTTTTGTTCAAAAGGAGCTGCGCATGGACTTCATTTATAAGTAAAGGTAAGACCATAATAACGTTTTTTTTTAATTAAATGTCCTTTTTTGTGTGCTACAGTTTGTATGTGTAAAGTTAAAGTTAAGTTAAAGTACCAATGATTGTCACACACACTAGGTGTGGTGAAATTTGTCCTCTGCATTTGACCCATCCTCTTGCACACCCCCTGGGATGTGAGGGGAGCAGACTGGCCTGCCTGTAGTCCAGACCTGTCTCCCATTGAAAATGTGTGGCGCATTATGAAGCCTAAAATACCACAACGGAGACCCCCGGACTGTTGAACAACTTAAGCTGTACATCAAGCAAGAAAGGGAAAGAATTCCACCTGAGAAGCTTCAAAAATGTGTCTCCTCAGTTCCCAAACGTTTACTGAGTGTTGTTAAAAGGAAAGGCCATGTAACACAGTGGTGAACATGCCCTTTCCCAACTACTTTGGCACGTGTTGCAGCCATGAAATTCTAAGTTAATTATTATTTGCAAAAAAAAATAAAGTTTATGAGTTTCAACATCAAATATCTTGTCTTTGTAGTGCATTCAATTGAATATGGGTTGAAAAGGATTTGCAAATCATTGTATTCCGTTTATATTTACATCTAACACGATTTCCCAACTCATATGGAAACAGGGTTTGTATATTACATACTATACAGTCACGACAATTATTATATACTATACAGTCACAATTATTATATACTATTCAGTCACTACTATATTACATACTATACAGTTACTACAATTATTATATACTATACAGTCATTACAATTATTATATACTATACATTCACTACAATTATTACATACTTTTCAGTTACTACAATTATTATATACTATACAGTCACTACAATTATTACATACTATACAGTCACTACAATTATTATATACTATACAGTCACTACAATTATTACATACATTATTATATATATGTTATATATAGAAATATATAATACATATATTATTATATACAGTCACTACAATTATTATATAGTATACAGTACGTTTTCAGGTGTGGCTGAGTATTTATGTAGTCTATTACATGGTGATGCATAATTAAGTAGTACATTACACGTGTTTATTATTTACGTAAACAGCATTACGTTACGTAATGACATAGTTACAGAAGCTATGTATTATTAATGTAGTTATGCATATTTATCAAGAAAGAAAAAAACAATTATGACATAGAAAATATAAATGTTTGTTCTTTACTATATTTATTTTCAATCGTTTCTCATATTAGTTTTATTAAAATATATTAATGAATAATACTCATCTATACAAATACTAGCTACTTTTACTTACCTAGTAACTTTTCTACTTTCTTTTGCCCAGTTTGAAAGAGTGCATGGCTTCAATAAATCCAAGGGACACTACATTGTGTGAACACCTGAAAGGGATCAAGAAAACTGATGACCACATGAAAAGCAGCATCGATACAAAATATATTTATTGTGATGAAGAAAAATATATTTATTGTGATGAAGAAAAATATATTTACTGTGATGAAGAAAAATATTATTGTGATGAAGAAAAATATATTTAATTGTGATGAAGAAAAAAATATATTTATTGTGATGAAGAAAAATATATTTATTGTGATGAAGAAAAAAATATATTTATTGTGATGAAGTAAAATATATTTATTGTGATGAAGAAAAAAATGTATTTATTGTGATGAGGAACAATTGTATTTATTGGGAGAAATGAAAGTTAAACAGAAAGTAAAATTTTGTCAATAAATTTGGCCATCTTGATGTCTCGCTTGGACAGACCGCCGCAGTCGTGTGTGGTCAGCGTGATCTGGACCTGTCACACACACACACACACACACACACACACACACACAGTGTTTTGATGGGGCGGTCGCCATGGCGACGTGTCCTGCAGCCCATACAGGGTTACCTTGTTGTAAGCGTTGAACCACTCGGGGTGATGGTTCAACTTCTCCGCCTGCAGCGCCACACGGGACATGAAGCCAAACGCCTGGCAGACAACATGTTACATTATGTCACTTATTGATTATGGATCATAGTTTCATCATATTCATCACACTTTATTTGATTATGGATCATAGGTTCATCATATTAATCACAGTTCAGTTGATTAAATATCATATTTTCATCATATTAATCACACTTGAATTGATTATGGATCATAGTTTCATCATATAATCACACTTTAATTGATTATGGATCATATTTCCATCATATTCATCACACTTTAATTTATTGTGGATCATATTTTCATCATATTAATCACAGTTTAACAACATTATGTTACACATTGATTATGGATCATAGTTTCATCATATTAATCACAGTTTAATTGATTATGGATCATAGTTTCATCATATTAACTACAGTTTAACATTATGTTACATATAATGGATCATATTTTCATCATAATAATCAGTTTAACAACATTATGTTACATATTGATTATGGATCTTAGTTTCATCATATTAATCACAGTTTAATTGATTTTGGATCATACTATCATCATATTGATCACAGTTTAACAACATTATGTTACACATTGATTATTAATCATGTTTTCATCATATTAATCACAGTTTAATTGATTTTGGATAGGGATGTCCGATAATGGCTTTCTGCCGATATCCCAATATTGACCAAACCCTTAATTACCGATACCGATGCCGATATCAACCGATACCAATATATACAGTCTGGAATCAACACATTATTATGCGTAATTTGGACAACCAGGTATGGTGAAGATAAGGTACTTTTAAAAAAAATGAATAAAATAAAATAAGATAAATCAATTAAAAACATTTTCTTGAATAAAAAAGAAAGTAAAACAATATAAAAACAGTTACATAGAAACTAGTAATTAATGAAAATGAGTAAAATTAACTGTTAAAGGTTAGTACTATTAGTGGACCAGCAGCACGCACAATCCTGTGTGCTTACGGACTGTATCCCTTGCAGACTGTATTGATATATAATGTAGGAACCAGAATATTAATTAACAGACAGAAACAACACTTTTGTGTGAATGAGTGTGAATGGGGGAGGGAGGTTTTTTGGGTTGGTGCACTGATTGTAAGTGTATATTGTGTTTTTTATGTTGATTTAATAAAAAATAAAAAAAAATAAAAGAAACAACAACAAAAACAGATACCGATAATAAAAAAAAAAACGATATTATCGGACATCTCTAATTTTGGATCATAGTTTCATCATATTAATCAGAGTTTAATTGATTTTGGATCATAATTTCATCATATTAATCACAGTTTAATTGATTTGGGATCATAGTTGCATCATATTAATCACAGTTTATTTTATTATGGATCATATTTTCATCATATTAATCACAGTTTAACAACATTATGTTGGATATTAATTATGGATCAACTTTTTTATAATATTGATTACAGTTTAACAATATTATGCTACATATTGATTATGGATCATATTTTCATCACACTAATCACAGTTTTAAAATATGTTAGATATTAGTTATGGATCAACATTTTTCATCATATTAATCACAGTTTAACAACATTATGTTACAAATTGATTATGAATCATGTTTTCATCATATTAATCACAGTTTAACTGATTAGGGATCATAGTTGCATCATATTAAACACAGTTTAATTGATTATGGATCATATTTTCATCATATTAATTACAGTTTAATTAATTATGGATCATATTTTCATCATATTAATCACAGTTTAACAACATGATGTTACATATTGATTATAGATCATAGTTTCATCATATTAATCACAGTTTAATCGATTATGGATCATATGTTCATCATATTAATCACAGTTTAATTGATTATGGATCATATTTTCCTCATATTAATCAGATTATGGACCATATTTTCAGCATATTAATCACACTTTAACAACATGATGTTACATATTGATTATAGATCATAGTTTCATCATATTAATCACAGTTCAACAACATGATGTTACATATTGATTATAGATCATAGTTTCATCATATAAATCACAGTTTAATCGATTATGGATCATAGTTTCATCATATTAATCACAGTTTGATTATGGATCATATTTTCATCATATTAATCAGTTTATGGACCATATTTTCATCATATTAATCACAGTTTAACAACACTATGTTACATACTATGGATCATATTTTATTATATTAATCAGTTTAACAACAGTATGTTACATATTGATTATGGATCATAGTTTCATCATATTACAGTTTAATTGATTATGGATCATATTTTCATCATATTAATCACAGTTTAATTGATTATGGATCATATTTTCATCAAATTAATCACAGTTTAACAACATTATGTTACATATTGATTATGGGTCATATTTTATTCATATTAATCACAGTTTAACAACATTATGTTACATATTGATTATGGATAAACTTTTTTATCATATTAATTAGAGTCTACATATACATTCATCATGATTAGTCAGCATTTGCAAATATATCAGACATCCATCCATCCATCCATTTTCTACCGCTTATTCCCTTGGGGGTTGCGGGGGGCGCTGGAGCCTATCTCAGCTACAATCATATAAAGATGTTTTTATGTACCGTAATAACACTCAGATAAATGACAGATAAATACATGAAAATGAACAAATTTACATATATTTATGATGCATGTTTATTACAGTATAATATATATTTAATATACATATGTTTACTACAGTATTACACACATTTACATAGTGTATGTTTACTATAGTATTATATATATTTCAAATATACTATGTTATTAACATGATTATATATATATATATACATATATATATATATACACATATATATATATAGAGAGAGAGAGAGAGAGAGAGAGAGAGAGAGAGATTTGCTTACATATAGTATGTTTATTAACATGATTATATATTACTGTGTGTTTATTACAGTATTATAAATATCTAACATATGTATGTTTATTAAAATATATATTTACATAATGTGTGTTTATTACAGTATTACATTAATTTAACAGTGTATATTTATTACAAAATTATATATTATATACGCATTATTATTATTAATATTATTATTACAGTATTATACATTTGGCTTACATCGTTAAACATATAGTATTATAAATGTAACATATATCCTTTATTAAAAGATCACAAATATTAAACATGCATTATGTTTATTACCCTATTATATCAAATTAACAGTGTATGTTTATTTTAAAAAAATTAATATTTAACATGCATTATGTTTATTACAGTATTATATCAATTTAACAGTGTATGTTTATTACAAAAATGATATATTTAACATGAATTGTTTAACAGGACTATAAATATTGAACAAACATGTTTATTAAGAGAATTATATATATTTACATATGTATGTTAGGCTGGATTTACCATTTTTACAGCAATATTTTTACTGTCAAAGCAGGACACTTATAATAATTATTACTGGTTAATACATTTTGCGTGGGAAATAAAAGATAACTGGAATTAATTTTATTAACGGTAAAGCAAGGAGATTACTGGACGTCAGTGAGTAACGACGTGTTGATAATTCCCATGTCAGTGAATGCACCGCACACACCATTGTGATTGGTGGAGAAACCGGGAAGTGTTGTGTGTTGGAACCGAGCACTGCGGGAATAATACGGATTATTTTATTATATGATTGATTTGTATATCAATATTGTCTGGTTAAAAATCCCAAAATTGTTAACTTATTTTTTTATTTTTTTTCACAATAAAAAAAGAGCTGCGGGCCGCACTTTGAATGTTGTAACGTACATTTTGCTAAATGTTTTCTCTGTGCAAGCAAGACACCAGCACCCGACAGGAAGCAACACACACACACTCACACTCACACACACACACACACACACACACACACACACACACACACACACACACACACACACACACACACACACACACACACACACACACACACACACACACACACACACACACACACACACACACACACACACACACACACGGTTTGGCACGCGGCTGGCGTCCAATCAGGCGCAGGCTGCCGCCGCCATTACGCTCGTTGCAATTAAGTGAAATGTCGGCCATGCTGCCTTGATTTCAGTCATTTCCACTGCAATCTCCATTAAGCTGTAAATACTTCCTCCTAATTCCTGCTGCACTGTTTACACCTGACATCACCAACTCACAGGAAATTACATTTGGACTTTTTCTCTCTCTCTCTCTCTCTCTCTCTCTCTCCCTTTTCACTGCGTGGAGGGCAATTAGGGGAGAAGTCCCGCTCAGGACTTCGTAACACGACCTGCGGCCCCGATCCAATTGGTTATCAAACCCGCGGTCTTCCATCAATTCAAGTAATTGGCAAATTCCTGCAACTTGACCTCGCTGCCACCAATTTGGCACACGGGACGTCTGCTTTGTGTCAGCGCTCATACGCGTCATGTCAGCTGTTGTCCTGCTCAACTCCACTCAGCACCCTGCCCCAAATAACTTGTTTACTTCCTTAGCATAACAAACTTCCTTAGCATAACAAAAATCGTTAGTGTTAGCATGTGACACCAACACCCGTCATGTCAGCTGTTGTCTTGCTCAACTCTACTCAGAACCCTGCCCCAATAATTTGTTCACTTCCTTAGCATAACGAACTTCCTTAGCATAACAAACTTGCTTAGCATAACAAACATTGTTAGCGTTAGCATGTGACACCAACACATGTAAAGTCAGTTGTTGTCCTGCTCAAGTCCACTCAGCACCCTGCCCCAAATAACTTGTTTACTTCCTTAGCATAACAAACTTCCATAGCATAACAAACTTCCTTAGCATAACAAACATCGTTAGCGTTAGCATGTGACACCAACACACGTGAAGTCAGTTGTTGTCCTGCTCAAGTCCACTCAGCACCCTGCCCCAAATAACTTGTTCACTTCCTTAGCATTACAAACTTCCTTAGCACAACAAACTTCCTTAGCATAACAAACATCGTTAGCGTTAGCATGTGACACCAACACCCGTCATGTCAGCTGTTGACTTGCTCAACTCCACTCACCACCCAGCCCCAAATAACTTGTTCACTTCCTTACCATTACAAACTTCCTTAGCATAACAAACTTCCTTAGCATAACAAACATCGTTAGCGTTAGCATGTGACACCAACACACGTTCATGTCAGCTGTTGTCTTGCTCAACTCTACTCAGCACCCTGCCCCAATAATTTGTTCACTTCCTTAGCCTTATAAAAGCTCCTTAGCATAACAAACTTCCTTAGCATAACAAACATTGTTAGCAATAGCATGTGACACCAACACATGTAAAGTCAGCTGTTGTCTTGCTCAAGTCCACTCAGCACCCTGCCCCAAATAACTTGTTTACTTCCTTAGCATAACAAACTCCCTTAGCATAACAAACTTCCTTAGTATAACAAACATCGTTAGCATGTGACACCAACACACGTAAAGTCAGCTGTTGTCTTGCTCAAGTCCACTCAGCACCCTGCCCCAAATAACTTGTTTACTTCCTTAGCATAACGAACTTCCTTAGCATAACAAACTTGCTTAGCATAACAAACATCGTTAGCGTTAGTGACACCAACACATGGTAAGAAAAACTTAAAAGTGTGTACATGATACAGATGCTCTGATCAGGATTTTATGTTGCCGATACCAATCATCCAGGAGTGGAATCTACCGATATTAATACCTATACCAATGACATGTATTAACTTTAATGTTTTTACGTATTTATAATTAGCGCTATTGAATGTTTTTATGTATTTATAATGAGCGCTATTGAATGTTTTTGTGTTTATAATGAGCGCTATTGAATGTTTTTATGTATTTATAATGAGCGCTATTGAATGTTTTTGTGTTTATAATGAGTGCTATTGAATGTTTTTATGTGTTTATAATGAGTGCTATTGAATGTTTTTATGTGTTTATAATGAGTGCTATTGAATGTTTTTACGTATTTATGAGTGCTATTGAATGTTTTTACGTACTTACAATGAGTGCTATTGAATGTTTTTACGTATTTATGAGTGCTATTGAATGTTTTTACGTATTTATAATGAGTGCTATTGAATGTTTTTACGTATTTATAATGAGTGCTATTGAATGTTTTTACGTATTTATAATGAGTGCTATTGAATGTTTTTACGTATTTATAATGAGTGCTATTGAATGTTTTATGTGTTTATAATGAGTGCTATTGATTGTTTTTATGTGTTTATAATGAGTGCTATTGATTGTTTTTATGTGTTTATAATGAGTGCTATTGAATGTTGTTAACGTATTTATGAGTGCTATTGAATGTTTTTACGTATTTATAACGAGTGCTATTGACTGTTTTTATGTATTTATGAGTGCTATTGAATGTTTTTACATATTTATAATGAGTGCAAAATAATGTTTTTACATATTTATAATGAGTGCTATTGAATGTTTTTACATATTTATAATGAGTGCTATGGAATGTTTTTACGTATTTATAATGAGTGCTATGGAATGTTTTTACGTATTTATAATGAGTACTATTGAATGTTTTTACGTATTTATAATGAGTGCTCTTGAATGTTTTTACGTATTTATGAGCCATATTGAATGTTTTTACGTATTTATAATGAGTGCTATTGAATGTTTTTACATGTTTATAATGAGTGCTATTGAACAACACCAAAACAATATATTTCTTATTTTCTTATCATTACATACAATAACTTGATCAAAACTAGCCAATAGTACACAATAAGTAAACAAAAGTAGAAAACTACTTTGTTAGCCGGTCCTCCAGTGATAAGACTACTTAAGATAATAAGAAATGCAGTTTATTTGATGTAATGGATGTGATTATTATTAGCTTTGCGGGGTTCGTGATCGGCATTAAGAGGCGTTAATCGGCAATGGTGATCATCTACTTCTCCCCCAATAATGGTCCGATACTGATCA
>NC_084550.2:17392500-17570000 GCF_033978685.3 Nerophis lumbriciformis | reverse complement strand
AGATCTACTTTGTTTTCATCACACAGCATTCATCCAATCAAATTGCAGGACAACCAACGAAGAAGACATGTCCAAACCACACGCCAGTGAACAAAAAATGATACCTAAAATAATTCCGTTTGGGTATAAAAATTACGAGGTGGTCAACACAAAACGGTTTGCAATATGCAACACATGCGGTTCCAAAATTACTGATGGAGAGGCAACAACTTCCAACTTCGTCCGGCATTTGAAGTTGCACAAAGAACGGTAAGTTTTGAATGTAAGATAACGTTTATTGGCTAAGTAACGTGACTTTTATTTGCTGTGTAGTTAAATCAGTGAGGCTGTAAACTCACTGCTAATGTTATAACGTTATTGCAAACACGGGAATCTGTTGCAGTTCACTACCTTATTCATACTTTTTGTTCAGTGATTTTTTTTAAGCAGGGTTACGTTAGTCAATATATCACACGTAACGTTAGACGGCAGTCAGCAGCACTGCGTATTTTAGCCACCTAAAAAAAGACAAAAATAGTAAAATAAAGGTCAGTTAAAATGTATACTATATTATGAATATGTGTACCGTTTTAGCTAGCTTTCTGACATACTGTTGGTTGTTTACCTCAGTGGTCCCCAACCACCGGGCCGCGGCCCGCTACTGGTCCGTGGATCGATTGGTATCGGGCCGCACAAGAAATATATATATATTTTTTTTTCTTTTTTTAATTAAATCAACATAAAAAACACAAGATACACTTACAAGTAGTGCACCAACCCAAAAAAACTCTCTCCCCCCTTTTGTTCTGGACATTGAACATGAAGACTCTTCCTTCACTGTTACGAGTGGCCATGAGAGTCTTGGCAGTGCCTGCCTCCAGTGCTCCAGTGGAGCGAGTTTTCAGCCATGGTGGCATCATACTACGCCCCCATCGTGCACAAATGACTGACAGACTCTTGGCTAATTTGGTCTTTTGCAAATGCAATGCAGCATAGGGCCCTGACATATAAAAAGTACAACTTTTTTGTTATGTTCACGTATATGTCATGTTTTTTCAATGTTAACACTTTTGTACAAATAAGTACATTTGCACTTTATTTTTCAATGTGTTTGTTCTGTAAAGGAATGAGTTAATGTTTAAAATGACTGGTTAATAGTGCTATTATGAAGTGCAATGTCAGCACAATTTTCTTTCCTGCAATTTAAAATGCACTTGTTTTAATAAATAAATACAGCGTTTGAAAAGCATACACAATCTGTGTTAATATATTAGTCTGTGGTTAAAAGGACTTAAAAGGACTCGAAACTCAAAATGCAGGACTTAGGACTTGACTTGAGACTTGCCTGTCTTGACTCGGGACTTGACTCGGACTTGAGGGCAAAGACTTGAGACTTACTTGTGACTTGCAAAACAATGACTTGGTCCCACCTCTGCTATATACTAATACCATATACCAATACTTTATATTAATTATATATAATAATACTACATATCAATACAAAATACTAATATTACAGTATATACCAATATTTTATATATATATTATATACTGATAATGTTGACCAATACTTTATATTATTACTATATAGATTTCCTAAATACTAATACTATATACCAATACTTTATATCAATACTATATACCAACACTGAATACTACTAATAAAGGCTAATATTAAATACTAATACTTTATACCAATTCTTTGTACTAATACTTTTCCTAATATCATATAATAAAACTCTATACCAATACTTTATACTACAAATACATACTAATACTATTTTTATACTAATACTATAGCTATATACTATTACTTTATACTAATAATATATACTAATGCTTTACACTAATACTTCATGCTGATACTTTATGCCAAAACTTTATATTAATGCAATATACTAATACTTCATGCTAACACCTTATACTACTAACATATATTAATACTATATGCGAATACTAAATGCTAATACTATATACAAATAGTATATACTAATACTTTATAGTAATACGGAATACCACAGGTCTTCAACGGGGTGTGTGCGACCCCTAGAGGGTCGGCAGAGACACTGCAGGGGGTTGCTAAATATTTGGTTGCTTAAACTTATATATATATATATATATATATATATATATATATATATATATATATATATATATATATATATATATATATTATTCATTTATTTTAATAATTTTATTTTTTTTAGTCCACATGCAATTTTACGACAAATATAAATGTCTTTAAATACATATATGGTTTATAAACATATATACATATACACATATCTATACGCACATACATACACACACACACATATCTATATATATATATATATATATATCTATATATGGGTTCTGTTGAGACAAAAATGTAGCAAAAAAACACACCTGGTTAAAGTTTTTAAAGTGAAGCTCTTTAAAAATGGCGTCACGGTCCTCCACCTCCATCCAGCCTGTGGTCCTCAACTCCATCACCTGCTGATCTCGGTCGGCCGGGGAGAGCCAATGAGTGTCAGACGACTGCACACAAACACGGACACACCTCAAAATATAAATATTCAAAACACACGTTGCTTTATTTAAACGTTTTGATTACACATTCCTACATTGAATAAGATAAGCGCTTAAATAGGATTGTAAGAGGGGATGAATTTTTCTCTTGGCTTTCTTTACTCAAACAACATTTCCTCCTATTTCAACGTGGATATTTTGGGTGAAGTAGCAGCTAAGATACACTTGATGGCAGTGTGTCCCCAAAAATCACTAATAACACGGTACTGTCAGGCGCTGACGAACTAATTAGGGACAGTTCTGAATATCCATTCATCCATTTTCTTCCGCTTATCCGAGGTCGGGTCGCGGGGGCAGCAGCCTAAGCAGAGAAGCTCAGACTTCCCTCTCCCCAGCCACTTCGTCCAGCTCCTCCCGGGGGATCCCGAGGCGTTCCCAGGCGAGCCGGGAGACATAGTCTTCCCAACTCCACCCTTTTCTGGGCGAGAACCATGGACTCTGACTTAGAGGTGCTGATTCTCATCCCAGTCGCTTCACACTCGGCTGCGAACCGATCCAGTGAGAGCTGAAAATCCTGGCCTGATGAAGCCCTCAGGACCACATCATCCTGCAGCCACCTAATCCTGCAGCCACCAAACCGGATCCCCCTCAACGCCCTGACTGCGCCTAGAAATCCGGTCCATAAAAGTTATGAACAGAATCGGTGACAAAGGGCAGCCTTGGCGGAGTCCAACCCTCATTGGAAACGGGTCCGACTTACTGCCGGCAATGCAGACCAAGCTCTGACACTGATCATACAGGGAGCGGACCACCCCAATCAGACAGTCACATACCCTACTCTCTGAGCACTCCCCACAGGACTTCACAGGGAACATGATCAAATGCCTTCTGCAAGTCCACAAAGAACATCTAAACTGGTTGGGCAAACTCCCATGCACCCTCAAGGACCCTGCCGAGAGTATAGAGCTGTTACACAGTTTCACGGCCAGGACGAAACCACACTGTTCTTCCTGACCCCTAGGTTCGACTATCCAGCGTAGCCTCCTTTCTAGTACACCTGAATAGACCTTACCGAGAAGACTGAGGAGTGTGATCCCACGATAGTTGGAACACACCCTCCGGTTCCCCTTCTTAAAGAGAAAAACCACCACCCCAGTATGCCAATCCAGAGGTACCGCCCCCGATGTTGACACAATGTTGCAGAGTCTTGTCAACCAAGACAGCCCCACAGCATCCAGAGCCTTAAGGAACTCCGGGCGGGTCTCATCCACCCCCGGGGCCTTGCCACCGAGGAGCTTTTTAAGTACCTCGGCAACATCAGCCCAAGAAATAGGAGAGCCCAACACAGATTCCCCAGGCACTGTTTCCTCATAGGAAGACGTGTAGGTGGGATTGAGGAGGTCTTCGACGTATTCCCTCCACCGATCCACAACATCCGCAGTCGAGGTCAACAGAATACCATTCCCACCATACACGGTGTTGAAAGTGCTCTGCTTCCCCCTCTTGGGGCGTCGGATGATGGGTCCAGAACTGCTTCGAAGCCGTCCAGAAGTCATTCTCCATGGCTTCACCGAATTCCTCCCATGTCTGAGTTTTTGCCTCTGCAACTGCCAAAGCCGGACACCGCTTGGTCTGTCTGTACCTGTCCACTGCCTGCGGAGTCCCATGAGTCAAAAGAACCCGATAGGACTCCTTCTTCAGCTTGACGGCATCCCTCACCCTTGGTGTCCATCAGCGGGTTCTAGCATTACCGCCACGACAGGCACCAACCACCTTGTGGCCACAGCTCCAATCGGCCGCCTCGACAATAGAGGTACAGAACATAGTCCACTCGGACTCAATGTCCAGCACCTCCCTCGTGACAAGTTCAAAGTTCTTCCGGAGGTGGGAATTGAAACGCTTTCTGACAGGAGACTCTGCCAGACGTCCCCAGCAGACCCTCACAATGCGTTTGAGCCTGCCAGGTCTGTCCGGCATCCTCCCCCACCATCGCAGCCAACTCACCACCAGGTGGTGATCGGTAGAAAGCTCTGCCCCTCTCTTCACCCGAGTGTCCAAAACATGAGACCGCAAATCCAATGACACAACGACAAAGTGGAACATGGAACTTCGGCCAAGGGTGTCCTGGTGCCAAGTGCACATAACAACCTTATGTTTGAACAAAGTGTTCGTTATGGACAATCTGTGACGAGCACAAAAGTCCAATAACAAAACACCACTCTGGTTCAGATTCGGGTGGCCACTTTCCCTGTCGTTGCCAATATGAGCGTTGAAGTCCCCCAGTAGAACAAGGGTAGTACTCCCAGTACTCCCTTGAGTGAATCCAAAGAGGGTGGGTACTCTGACCTGTCGTTTGGTGCGTAAGCCCAAACAACAGTCAGGACCCGTCCCCCCACCCGAAGGCGGAGGTAAGCTACCCTCTCGTTCACTGGGTTGAACTCAAACGTGCTGGCTTATGAGCCGGGGAGCAACAAGAAGTACCACCCCAGCCCGTTGCCTCTCACTGCGCGCAACGCCAGAGTGGAAGAGAGTCCAGCCCCTCTCGAGAAGACTGGTTCCAGATCCCTTGCTGTGCGTCGAAGTGAGTCCGACTATATCTAACCGGAACTTCTCCACCTCGCGCACTAGCTCAGGCTCCACGTCCCAATAGCTAGCTCCTGTCGTCGTTGGCGGCGATCACTTGAAACGAGTATGATTGTCCTCCTGTTGGTGGGATTGCCTTCAGGAGAACGCCTGTGCGTGGAATCTGTTCAAGTGGGGAGACTGGTGCACAGACAGCCACCACACTATCCTTGGCAAAGAGAAGGCCAGGGTCCAATGGCATGGAGACCAAGACAATTGGGGGCCCATCTTTGCTGCAGCCTTCCTCCGCCTTTATGACCGTTGTGGAGCTTCTTTGCAACCATCACCCACCCACTCCGCCGTTGAGGTATTTTTCGACGAGGGAGACGCACAGACTCCAACATCACCTCTTCGCTGTTGGGAGCTGTATCCGGTGGCAAGGGAAACCCAGGACGACCGGCACTTCCTCACAGCTGCAGGAGGTTCTGTCGCCGAGGATCAGACCCCTGCCTTCGGCTTCCGCCCAGCTCACAATGCACCCGACCTCTATGGCCCCGCCTATGAGCGATGAGTCCATTGGAGGGGGGACCCATGTTGCACCTTCGGGTCGTACTCGGCCACCAGGTGCTCGCCATCGTGCCCCAACTCCGGGCCTGGCTCCAGAGGGGGGCCCCAGTGACCCGTAAATCAGAGTCCTTTGTTTTTAATTTTCATCGAGGTCTTCGAGAGGAGCCAGATGAGGTGGTTCGGGTATCTGGTCAGGATGCCACCCGAACGCCTCCCTAGGGAGGTGTTTAGGGCACGTCCGACCGGTAGGAGGCCACGGGGAAGACCCAGGACACGTTGGGAAGACTATGTCTCTCGGCTGGCCTGGAAACGCCTCGGGATCCCCCGGGAGGAGATGGACGAAGTGGCTGGGGAGAGGAACGTCTGGGCTTCCCTGCTTAGGCTGCTGCCCCCACGACCCGACCACGGATAACCGGAAAAAGGATGGATGGATGGGTCTTCGAGCTGCTCTTTGTCTGATCCCTCACCTAGGACCTGTTTGTCTTGGGAGACCCTACCAGGGGGCATAGAAGCCCCCGGAAAACATAGCTCCTAGGATCCAGTTCTGAATGTTTAAAATAAATCTAAAATTACTTTTATCAAACTGACAACGATGCCGAATGGTTTGGTGATCATGCTATAACTCGGCATGGACACGATTTTGGTAAAAGAACTGCGACTAAAAAATAGCACATTTACCATGGCGAATGAAACCACAGCAGCAAAGGTGACGCTCATTAAAGTTAGATATTTTACCTGAACGCAATCTATATAAGTCCAAACGTGATTGCCGATTTATAGAGTGGTGACAAATACACACTTTGTGTCCAATTTAATGCTGGGAATGTCAGTAATTTATATGTTTGTACTTAGTAAAAGGATTTGTCTATGGAGTAATGCGGAAGTAGTGTGTCATAACGGGGGCACCAGAAGTCTAGTACCCGGATGTTAAGTGATAAATGAACAAAACAAGCATTAAAACCTCCACAGGAGTGGTTTGATAAACATTTAAACTTGTTTCATTCTCTTTCCATGAGTCCCAACAAACACTCACCATATTCCAAGTCGTGGAGAAAAAAGGCCGAGAAAAGCCGCTCAGCCTGACAAGAAGGTTGCTCACTCTCGGGCTAAATATTAACATTTTATTTTATTTTGTAATAATTAACCAGCTCATGCTGAGAACTTAGTTGCGTCCTCCTCCTCGAATGCGAACCCTCACAATAATAATGTCACACTGCCTTCTCTCCTTTCGGCTGAGATAGCTGTTCGCTTCATTGCCAGATTAAAAAGTCCGGTTTGTTGTTAAGACATACGTGTATTCATGCTTCCTTGCCTGATTAAAAAGTTCGGTTTGTTGTTAAGACATACGTGTATTGCTTCATTGCCGGATTAAAAAGTACGGTTTGTTAAGACATATGTGTATTAATTAGGTGTTTCATTTGTCCTGGCAAGAATACATACGATATTTTGTATTCATTAGAAGACTAGTTACGTCAGCACGCTCTAGCTGCCATAGTAACGTGGCGGCCATCTTGGTGGGGGCCAAGTTCCATTCCAAGGCAATGCATGTATAATGAAAATAAATCATAACCAGCTCATTTCTTAACAGAGGTGTGACCAAGTCATTGTTTTGCAAGTCATAAGTAAGTCTCAAGTCTTTGGCCTCAAGTCCCGAGTCAAGTCCGAAAGTCAAGACTGTAAAGTCTCAAGTCAAGTCCCAAGTCCTGCATTTTGAGTTTCGAGTCCTTTCAAGTCCTTTTAATTACAGACTAATATGTTTACACAGATTGTGCATGCTTTTAATATGCTGTATTGATTTATTAAAACAAGTGCATTTTAAATTGCAGGGGGAAAAATAGTGCTGACATTGCACTTCATAATAACACTATTAACCAGTCATTTTAAACATTTAACTCGTTCCTTTACAGAATAAACACATTTGAAAAAAAAAGTGCAACTGTACTTATTTGCACAAAAGTGTTAACATTGTATGTCCATGTCACATTGCATTGTAACTAGTTCCACAGCAGTTTCTATCCTGTTCTTACCTTATCTCATTGATCTCATCTCATACTGTATGTACATTGATGTGTGCGTACACATGAAAAACATAACAAATACATGAACATAACAATGAACAGAGTTGTACTTTTTAGATGTCAGGGCCCTATGCAATATGTACACATATTCTTAATATAGTATACATTTTAATTGACCTTTATTTGACTATATAGGTGGCTAAAATACGCGCTTCTTCGTCGGTTGTCATGCAATTTGATTGGATGAATGCTATGGGATGAAAACAACGTGGATGTAATTTGATTGGATGTTGTACTAACAGGCAGCACACACGCTGACAGACACACACACGTACACAATGAAAGATACGGAGCGCTCCTGAATAACTTTTGAATCTTTGGGTTTTGGGGAAAGTAGCAAGTCAAAAGGCTCAAGTCCAAGTGAAGTCACAAGTCATTGATGTTAAAGTCTAAGTCGAGTTGCAAGTCTCTTTACATTTTGTCAAGTCGAGTCTAAAGTCATCAAATTCATGACTCGAGTCCAAGTCATGTGACTCGAGTCCACATCTCTGTTTGTCAACAGATTTTAATGCAGTTTTCTCTACTGTTAACATAAAAAAAAAAAAAGTGCTATAGATAGACATTTGATTTAAATATCCTGGTTTCCTGCATCTTATTTCACTCGTTTCGCAACATTTTTTTCAGTTTTCTCCACGGTCAAAGTTAAAACATTTAATGGTATATTTTCTTCATATCTATGTTCACAGCATTGTCCCGTTTTCCTGATTTGTTCTCATTCTTCTTTGTTGCTGTTCACCTCACTGCCTGATTAAAAAGTGCACTTCCCCGTTGCAAGCTTGTTGAAAAGTCGTCCTCCAGTCTAAGATTCATATTGCATACAGTATAAAAGATTAGATACATCAGCGCTCTGTAGATTCCACGCTAATTGGCATGCCTATGTGGCGGCCATCTTGGTAGGGGCCAAGTAAAATTAGATCTTAACTAGCTTATTTTTCGACATATTTCCATGCAGTTTTCTTTACTGTTAACATCAAACACTTTGCTGTAGATAATCGCCACAACAAAAACTGACTTATTGCCAAGATCAGCTCCTCATCTTTAATTAAAAAAAAACAAATGTGTCATGATCAGATGAACAACCAATCAGGTCCGGTGGCAGTGTTTCAGTCCTGATGCTCATGCTCTTGGCCCGGGATGAGCCACCGGATGCTGTCGGTCCTCAGGATGCCGTACACAGTGAAGGATGTGATGAAGAGTACGGAGAAGACCAGCAGCCAGTCGATGCTCGTCACCGGCACGCTGCGCAGCGGACCCAGGCGGTCGGCGTCAGTCACGTTCCTCTCTAGCCCCGCCTCCAAGCCTAACGTACGCCAACGCATGGGTATGACATCTTTGGGGCTCATTGTCAAACAAACCTACCTGTCTGGTTGGTGATGAAGGAGGAGAGCATGTCCAGGGTTCTGTCGGTGTGGTTGAAGCGAGCCATGGGTTTGGCTCCTTGGAAGAGGAGGATGTTGGGTACCGCCACTGTCCCAAATCTGGTGGACAGGCTGCCGGGACAAACAAGCAATAATGTCACTTTTAGCCAAATCTCTTGCTTCTCATAAACCACTCTGCTGAGATAGGCTCCAGATTCCTGTAAAGGGGAACAACATATGAAGTAGAACATGGATGGATGGCTTACTACATATAACTATAATACACTTAAATACAATATTGATTAGCATATTATCATGTATAAGATATTTCATAATACATTTTGTACAAACCCTGTTTCCATATGAGTTGCGAAATTGTGTTAGATGTAAATATAAACGGAATACAATGATTTGCAAATCATTTTCAACCCATATTCAGTTGAATATGCTACAAATATTTGATGTTCAAAACTGATAAACATTTTTTTTTTTTTGCAAATATTCATTAACTTTAGAATTTGATGCCTGCAACACGTGACAAAGAAGTTGGGAAAGGTGGCAATAAATACTGATAAAGTTGAGGAATGCTCATCAAACACTTATTTGGAACATCCCACAGGTGAACAGGCAAATTGGGAACAGGTGGGTGCCATGATTGGGTATAAAAGTAGATTCCATGAAATGCTCAGTCATTCACAAACAAGGATGGGGCGAGGGTCACCACTTTGTCAACAAATGCGTGAGCAAATTGTTGAACAGTTTAAGAAAAACCTTTCTCAACCAGCTATTGCAAGGAATTTAGGGATTTCACCATCTACGGTCCGTAATATCATCAAAGGGTTCAGAGAATCTGGAGAAATCACTGCACGTAAGCAGCTAAGCCCGTGACCTTCGAACCCTCAGGCTGTACTGCATCAACAAGCGACATCAGTGTGTAAAGGATATCACCACATGGGCTCAGGAACACTTCAGAAACCCACTGTCAGTAACTACAGTTGGTCGCTACATCTCTAAGTGCAAGTTAAAACTCTCCTATGCAAGGCGAAAACCGTTTATCAACAACACCCAGAAACGCCGTCGGCTTCGCTGGGCCCGAGCTCATCTAAGATGGACTGATGCAATGTGGAAAAGTGTTCTGTGGTCTGACGAGTCCACGTTTCAAATTGTTTTTGGAAACTGTGTACGTCGTGTTCTCCGGACCAAAGAGGAAAAGAACCATCCGGACTGTTATAGGCGCAAAGTTCAAAAGCCAGCATTTGTGATGGTATGGGGGTGTGTTACTGCCCAATGCATGGGTAATTTACACATCCGTGAAGGCACCATTAATGCTGAAATGTACATACGGTACAGGTTTTGGAGCAACATATGTTGGCATCCAAGCAAGGTCTTTTTTGCTTATTTTAGCAAGACAATGCCAAGCCACATTCTGCATGTGTTACAACAGCGTGGCTTCGTATTAAAAGAGTGCGGGTACTAGACGACTGGCCTGCCTGTAGTCCAGACCTGTCTCCCATTGAAAATGTGTGGCACATAATGAAGCCTAAAATACGACAACAGAGACCCCGGACTGTTGAACAACTTAAGCTGTACATCAAGCAAGAATGGGAAAGAATTACACCTGAAAAGCTTCAAAAATTGATCTCCTCAGTTCCCAAACGTTTACTGAGTGTTGTTAAAAGGAAAGGCCATGTAACACAGTGGTAAAAATGCCTCTGTGCCAACTTTTTTGCAATGTGTTGCTGCCATTAAATTCTAAGTTAATGATTATTTGAAAAAAAAAAAATTGTTTCTCAATTCAAACATTAAATATTTTGTCTTTGCAGTCTATTCAATTGAATATAAGTTTTTCAAATCATTGTATTCTGTTTTTATTTACGGTTTACACAACGTGCCAACTTCACTGGTTTTGGGTTCTGTATGTTTTTTCACAATGACAGTAAATGCAAAGGTGAGCTGTATTATGTTAGGTAATGTATTATCATTTCAATATTTACAACATTATCATTCCACCATGGGCCATTACTATAGATGTCCTTACTTGGTGTCATCTTGTAAGTTTATGTTTGCATTTTTGAAAATGTAAAAATCATGGATTTTGATATGTGATGCCATCTTGCAAGTATGCAAACTACTAATGTTAGCATGAAAAGGTCTCATGCTAGCAAGCTAAATTTGGCATGTAAACATTTTATGCTGGCATTTTAGCTCATTTTGTACGTTTGAAACAAAAAAGCGTGGATTTCCTTTCTTGATGCCATCTTGTATCTTTGTTAACAGCTGCTTTGTTGGAATGCTAACGTTTTTTCCTAGCATTTTAAGTACCGTATTTTTCGGAGTATAAGTCGCACCGGAGTATAAGTCGCACCTGCCGAAAATGCATAATAAAGAAGGAAAAAAACATATATAAATCGCACTGGAGCACGGCCAAACTATGAAAAAAACTGCGACTTATAGTCCGAAAAATACGGTAATTATGTTTGTTATAAACCTACCAATCATGGATTTCATTATTTGGCGCCATCTCGAAAGTATGCTCATTGTTCCTGTGTTAGCACAATAGCACGCTAATGCTGGAGGTTTAGCTACTTTTCAAATCATGGATTTCCTTACTTGGTGCCATCTTGTAAGTATACTATCTGCTTCCTTGTTAGCATGCAAAGTATTTTAGCTAATTTTACAGGTCATATCTTGTTAATAACAAGTAAAGCATTACAATGGATTTGTAACAAACACCTTACCACAACAACAACCACAAAATGATGCAGTGAACAAGATGACCCAGCAGATGGTGCTGTTGTATTCTTATTGAGTATACACAGGCCTGGGGCAATCACTAATTTTGCTGGACAATATATTGACCTACAAATTATTGTCGATAAACGATATTATTATCAACATTATTTTGATACCAAATTAACCGCTGATGTAATTATAATACATAATAATAATGCAAGTATACCCTTTCAAATGCAATAAACTTGCGTTTCTCGTATATTTTAATGTTGTAATTGGATTGTAAACTTTAAAATAGCCAAGTTAAATAAAACTAACGAATAATAAAAATAAAATATACTTAGCAAAATGTTACACGTGAGTAAAAATCACAACCAAAAAGAATAAAATATGCTATGTCTGGGCTAAGGAGGGAGTGGGGGACACTCAAATATACCCAACCGAACAATAAATAATAAAGCTAAATAAAGTTATTATGACCAAAAATGATCACGCTTATAATTTATGTTGTGGTATTGCTGAATGTGCTATAAAAAAAGTAATTATACACACACTAAAATCTTTTAACCAAGTTGTATTTTTTTAAATGATTAAAATAAATAGACACACAATATACTTTCTTGGCAGAGGAAACATTAAATATTGTTTTGGCTTCATAAGGGCGAAATTATTTAAATATGTTTATCTTCTTCTATTTGAATTTGTAAACATTTTAGAATGTATTAAATGAATACAAATTGGGTGATCGGTTCGTTTCACTTCCGGTTTATGTGACGTCACACAAGTTCACCTCCTGTTAAACACACCTGCGTCTGTTTCAACTTGACACTGTGGAGTTTATATCGTCACTTTGTGCAAAGACAGTATAGACTTCATGTTTGATGTGAATACTATATCTTAGTAGTTTATCTTTGATGTGAATACAGTATATTAGTAGTTTATGTTTGATGTGAATACTGTATATTAGTAGTTTATGTTTGATGTGAATACAGTATATTAGTAGTTTGTGTTTGATGTGAATACTGTATCTTAGTAGTTTATGTTTGATGTGAATACTGTATCTTAGTAGTTTATGTTTGATGTGAATACAGTATCTTATCTTAGTAGTTTATGTTTGTTGTGAATACAGTAACTTAGTAGTTTATGTTTGATGTGAATACTGTATCTTAGTAGTTTAATGTTGATACGTTTAATGTGGAAACTGTACCATAGTAGTTTATGTTTAATGTGAATATAGTATGTTAGTAGTTTGTTTAATGTGGATATGTTTAATGTGGAATATGTATCTTAGTAGTTTGTTTAATGTGAATATAGTATGCTAGTAGTTTGTTTAATTTGGATATGGTTAATGTGGAAACTGTATCTTAGTAGTTTGTTTAATGTTGATACGTTTAATGTGGAAACTGTATCTTAGTAGTTTATGTTTAATGTGAATATAGTATGTTAGTAGTTTGTTTAATGTGTATATGTTTAATGTGGAAACTATATCTTAGTAGTTTGTTTAATGTTGATACGTTTAATGTGGAAACTGTATCTTAGTAGTTTATGTTTAATGTGAATACTGTATGTTAGTAGTTTGTTTAATGTGAATACAATATATTAGTAGTTTATGTAATGTGAATACTGTATGTTAGTAGTTTGTTTAATGTGGACATGTTCAATGTGGAAACTGTATCTTAGTAGTTTATGTTTAATGTGAATACTGTATGCAAGTAGTTTGTTTAATGTGAATATTGTATGTTAGTAGTTTGTTTAATGTGAATACAGCATGTTAGTAGTTTGTTTAATGTGGATACTGTATCTTAGTAGTTTATGTTTAATGTGAATACTGTATCTTAGTAGTTTGTTTATTGTGGATACGTTTAATGAGGAAACTCTATCTTAGTATCCATCCATCCATTTTCTACCGCTTGTCCCTTTCGGGGTTGCGGGGGGTGTAGTTTATGTTTAATGTGAATACTATATGCAAGTAGTTTGTTTAATGTGAATATTGTATTTAATGTGGATACTGTATCTTAGTAGTTTATGTTTAATGTGGAAACTGGATCTTAGTAGTTTGTATATTGTGGATACGTTTAATGAGGAAACTGTATCTTAGTATCCATCCATCCATTTTCTACCGCTTGTCCCTTTCGGGGTCGCCGGGGGTGTAGTTTATGTTTAATGTGAATATTATATGCAAGTAGTTTGTTTAATGTGAATATTGTATTTAATGTGGATACTGTATCTTAGTAGTTTATGTTTAATGTGGAAATTGGATCTTAGTAGTTTGTATTTAATGTGAATACTGTATCTTAGTAGTTTATGTTTAATGTGGAAACTGTATCTTAGTAGTTTATGTTTAATGTGAATACTGTATCTTTGTAGTTTGTTTAATGTGAATACTCTATCTTAGTAGTTTGTTTGATGTGGAAACTGTATCTTAGTAATTTATGTTTAATGTGGAAACCGTATCTTAGTAGTTTATTTAATGTGGAAACGGTATCTTAGTAGTTTGTTTAATGTGAATACTGTGTGTTAGAAGTTTGTTTGATGTGAATACTGTATCTTAGTAGTTTATGTTTAATGTGAATACTCTATCTTAGTAGTTTGTTTAACGTGGAAACTGTATCTTAGTAGTTTATGTTTAATGTGGAAACTGTATCTTAGTAGTTTATGTTTAATGTGGAAACTGTATCTTAGTAGTTTGTTTAATGTGGAAACTGTATCTTAGTAGTTTGTTTAATGTGAATCATGTATGTTAGAAATTGTTTAATGTGAATACAGTATCTTAGTAGTTTATGTTTAATGTGAATACTGTATCCCTCCATCCATCCATTTTCTACAGCTTGTCCTTCTCGAGGTCACGGGGGAGCTGGAGCCTATCACAGCTGCATTCGGGCTGAAGGTGGTGTACACCCTGGACAAGTCGCCACCTCATCGCAGGGCGTGAATACTGTATGTTAGTAGTTTATGTTTAATATGAATACTGTATTTTAGAAGTTTATGTTTAATGTGAATACTGCATTTTAGTAGTCTAGAGAGTAATGTGTTTATACAAGTCTAGATTGGGGTATGACTAAATGTTGCTGGTTTTTAGTTTTGCACTTAAGATAGCTCGCTAGCTGATGTTGATCCTACGATAATTTTATCAAAGTGTGGTTATCAATCACGGTTTTTCCACCATTATAATACAATTTGGTAATACTAAGCATTGGGAGTTTTACAGCGGTTATTATTATTACAGTTTATGTGCATGCAGAACAAATGCCCGGAGCTGCTGAAACATATGCAAGAGTAACCTCTCTAGTAACCTGTAACAACGCATGCATACAGCGATTATCGACGCAAGAAAAGATACTGAATTCATCGTCATTTATCGTTCGGTTAAACGATTTATCGAATATCGCTCCAGGCCTAAGTAGATATTCAGCTTCAGTTTTGGCACAAGAAGAAGAGTAAGATTGCAGATAAAGTTTTATTCCTAAAACTTGTCCGAATGGAGAAAAGTGACCAAACACGGCGCCGTTTTGTGTCGCATTGTTGGTTTTGTCCGTTTGAGCTCTCCTTAACCTCCACGTCGAATCTGAGTCCGAGTTTAAAGGCGCTCACCTGCTGTGCTGCGAGGCGTCCAGGGCGAGGAAGTGCATGCTGGGAAAAAGGCGAGGCAGTGCGTTGAAGTGAGGCGCCAGGCTGGCGGAGAACTGGCACCAGGCGGTGAAGAAGAGCACCACGGAACACTCGGTGCCGTTTGCGTTGAGGAAGTCCATCAAGTCCTGAGCGTGTCAAGCGAATGTGACCGTTATTCGTTTTTCTTACGACACATGTCACATGATCAAGGGCGCACCTGTGAGGCGTTGAGGACCTGCACGGTGAAGGCGTCCGTGGCCGTGATGTTCCTCTTGTCACAGGTGATCTTGTAGGTCTTGGCGGCCTCGGTGTTCTTGTCTTCAGCAGGGGCGTGCACCATGTCCAGTGTTACCTAGCAACAAGCATCCTGCCTCACACCGTGTCAACACCTTTACTAGGATCTTCTTCTTACCTGCTGGAAGGCTTCAGCACTCTCCTCGTCCTCGGCGACCACCGCACACTCCCCGTCGTCACAAGGCGGCGAGAAGGCCGACGGGAAGTCTTTCACATTTTTAGGGAAGAGCGACTCGATGTCAGACGGGTCGATGGGGGCCTCGGTGCCCATCACGGCGTCGGCGATCTCCGCCGTCTTGAACTGTCTCTTGGTTACTCTTGCTTCCGTTGACTCCATTAATTTGGGTCTGCCCTCCGAGTCGGGTTCTTCTGCCAGCACCAGGTCGTCATGCTCTGTCAAGTCAAGCAACTTTATTTTAATGCAGTTTAAAGGCCTACTGAAATGCGATTTTCTTATTTAAACAGGGATAGCAGGTCCATTCTATGTGTCATACTTGATCATTTCGCGATATTGCCATATTTTTGCTGAAAGGATTTAGTAGAGAACATCGACGATAAAGTTCGCAACTTTTTGTCGCTGATAAAAAAGCCTTGCCTGTACCGGAAGTAGCAGACGAGTAGCATGACATCACAGGTTGTGGAGCTCCTCACATCCGCACATTGTTTACAATCATGGCCACCAGCAGCGAGAGCGATTCGGACCGAGAAAGCGACGATTTCCCCATTAATTTGAGCGCGGATGAAAGATTCGTGGATGAGGAAAGTGAGAGTGAAGGACTAGAGGGCAGTGGGAGCGATTCAGATAGGGAAGATGCTGTGAGAGGCGGGTGGGACCTGATATTCAGCTGGGAATGACTAAAACAGTAAATAAACACAAGACATATATATACTCTATTAGCCACAACACAACCAGGCTTATATTTAATATGCCACAAATTAATCCCGCATAACAAACACCTACCCCCTCCCGTCCATATAACCCGCCAATACAACTCAAACACCTGCACAACACACTCAATCCCACAGCCCAAAGTACCGTTCACCTCCCCAAAGTTCATACAGCACATATATTTCCCCAAAGTCCCCAAAGTTACGTACGTGACATGCACATAGCGGCACGCACGTACGGGCAAGCGATCAAATGTTTGGAAGCCGCAGCTGCATGCGTACTCACGGTACCGTGTCTGCGCATCCAACTCAAAATCCTCCTGGTAAGAGTCTCTGTTGTTCCAGTTCTCCACAGGCCGATGGTAAAGTTTGACTGTCATCTTCCGGGAATGTAAACAATGAAACACCGGCTGTGTTATCCCGCACAACAGTCAGGGGGTGCATTCTACGGCGGGAGTGCCTTATCCGGCACAACACCTGCCGCAATACACCGCTTCCCACCTACAGCTTTCTTCTTTGCTGTCTCCATTGTTCATTGAACAAATTGCAAAAGATTCACCAACACAGATGTCCAGAATACTGTGGAATTTTGCGATGAAAACATACGACTTAATAGCTGGCCACCATGCTGTCCCAAAATGTCCTCCACAATCCGTGACGTCACGTGCTGACGTCATCATACCGAGACGTTTTCAGCAGGATATTTCGCGCAAAATGTAAAATTGCACTTTAGTAAGCTAACCCGGCCGTATTGGCATGTGTTGCAATGTTAAGACATTATCATTGATACATAAACTATCAGACTGCGTGGTCGGTAGTAGTGGGTTTCAGTAGGCCTTTAAAGCAGTGATGTCAAACATACGGCCCGCGGGCCGAGATGAGTTTGCTAAGTGTAAAATTGAGCTGCATTTTTACACTAAAGAAACTGCTGTTCTAAATGTGTCCACTAGGTGTCGCAACAGCATTTCTAGTATGCAAGGAAAATGTACAAAGCCCCTAAAGCAGGGGTCGGGAACCTTTTTGGCTGAGAGAGCCATGAAAGCCAAAGATTTTAAAATGTATTTCCGTGAGCGACTAACATAATAAGTCTCTTATTCTTTTTAATAACATTGTTATTCTGAAGTTAACCAATAATAAATAAAATGCTTCTTACCATTAATGAACAGGTGCGGAAGAAAACGGATTGATGGATTAAAATGCATGAGAATGTTTTATATTCTGAACGTTATTTTTAACACTGATTACCAGCGGAATTATTCATTACTTATCGTGTTAAGCAATGTCAGCTAAGATGTATCTGAGAGCCAGATGCAGACATCAAAAGAGCCACATCTGGCTCTAGAGCCATAGGTTCCCTACCCCTGCCCTAAAGCCTGGGTGTCAAACTCTGGCCCGCCGTGTAATTTCATTTGGCCCTTGAGGCAATATCAAATCAACATTAGAGCTGGCCCGCCGGTATTATACAGCGGCAGTGCCGATATAACACCACATTCACTGCTAATACTCATACACTCTTAGAAATAAGGGTTCCAAAAGGGTTCTTCTACAAGGGCTGAGGTTCTAACTGGAACCATTTTCTTCTGAAAAACCCTTTCCCTAAGAAAGGGCTTTTCAAGGGTTCTTGGTAACGCTAATGGTTCCAGTAAGAACCATTTTGATCCAGAGAACCCTTTAAAACCCCTTTTCTGAATAATTGGTTTTAAAAGGGTTCTCACTAACACTAAGGGTTCCAGTAAGAACTATTTTGATCCAGAGAACCGTTTTTGGAAGAAAGAGTTCTTCAGGGATTGTTGAAAGCATGGGTAAGATCCTGTGTCACCAGGGACATACTTCCTGATAACATTTGCCAATAATGGTGCAAAATACATTTCCTTGTGACTACTGATACAAATACTTTTCATATACAATTTTTTTGTTTATTTTAAAGCAAACTCTTCTTCCCCAGATCCTGTTGATCAAACTGTAACATAATTGCCCATCTTGGGATTTGAACACCTGCCACCCAGTCTAAAGTCACTGGCAATAGTGACTGAGCTAACCAGCTGGCTGCCTTCAGTCATTAGGTCCACCATACTAGTCTATTACCTTACACCTTCTGATCAGACATACAAATAATGGCAGTCCTATAACTGAAATGGTCTGTTACCAATTTATTTCCACAACCATTAATTATAAGAAAGCAAGATCTTCATCAGCAAATCTTGTTGACTCAGGCAAAGATTAGCTGTGACTGGGAGGACCATTTTTGAAATCTGCCTTGACAACTGCTGTCTGGCTGGTGATTCCGTTTGAGAAATAGCTCAGTGATTTAGGAGCTGGTTCTTGGTGCCAAAGAACCTGGGTTCAAGCCCTGACAAAGGCGGTGATGACAGCTCCTGAAAATGCCAGATGGTCTTTGTGAAGCAAACATATACATTTTAGAGTCATGATAGATTAAACATCAGTTATTAACTTATGGAGCAAATCGAATCAATTAAAAAATCAAATTACCAATCCATTCTGTCTAGATGCAATATGTGTATTTTCAGATTCAGATTCTTGATAACTGATATATTTACAGTGGTTTCAAATCTGCATGCACAACAGTGAATGGCTTAATCAATTTGTGAAGCCACTGTTGAATTGTCACTTGCCAATTAGCTCAGCATGATAGACCACAGTCTTTGGTTCTATTGTTGTGGATTTTACCCTCAACTGGTGCAAAAGGAACATTATAATGTCAACTTTCTTGCCTTCCTGTTCTCCTGTTTGTTGCTCAGAATTGCCTTAATTTGCCAAAAATCGCCCGGACCCGACCCATCGCTGCGCAGCAGTTATAATTGTGTTTATTTAGTTTAGTTACACTACTCCCTTCTTCAGGAGGAAATTACACACAGCAAAGAACTAGCAAGGTGGTCCCTGCAGCAAGGATATAACCCCTCTTTCTGGGGCATCTAAGTGAGCTATACGACTCACTGGACAAATGCTTTTGAAAGTTTGTTACAAATCAGGTGATCTAGGGATACAGTTTGAAGTTGTGAGTTCAAGGCCTGGTTGATGCAGAGTGACCATGTTAATGCATACTGAGGTGATGTGTGGATTAGTGACAGACAATTTAAAACATATCAAACACTTATTTTACAGACAATTTTACTCATGTATTTGTCTCCTCCTCATACTTTTCCATGATCGGCCTCATCCCATGGCTGCTGTACCCTGCTGACTGGCTTAGTCGAGTTGTGAAGCTGCATATAAGTTAATTGATAGACAACGGTCTTTAATGTCAGAGGCCAAGCCTTAACTGATGCAAAAATCACACTGTAATGCTGACTTTTAGGCTACTACATCAGGGTTTGTTGATACTGGGAATTGAACCCTGATCTCCCAAGGGAAAGGGCAAGGTTTGGTGTGTTGGGCCAGGGAGCTGGCATGATGGTGGCTGTCATGTGTGAGTTAAGAGCTGGTTGCTCCATGGATTGCACCACATGGTCTGGTCTTTCCTGCCTACAAACCAGGTGTGACATACCAATAGTGATTACTGTGAACAGAACAGAACAAAGAAGAACAGAAGAGAGAACAGAAGAAACTTCCGAGAATCAAGGTGAGCTAAATATAATATCTTATTTCAGCATGCTTGACCCTAGCTGAGGACTTTTATGGTAAAAGGTGGACTAAGCATTTGTTTTTTGTTATGTTTTGTTCGTTTGCTTATTTCTTTGTTTTCTTGTAGAAAACAAACAAACAAATTGTATTGTGGACAAAGCTCTGCTGAGAGCTGCCATAACAAAATAGGTTACAATATATCTGTACAATTAATCTGAAATCATCCTAAAAAGGTTATCGTAGTTGTTATTTTAGTGAAATAATATAGTATAAATTGTCAATGTTAGAAGGAGCTTTAACGTTGTCGGTAGCGGCGTTGCGGTCGCCATCTAGCTCGTCTTTGGAGGGATGGGTGGGCTGGTGAGCACCATGGATCTAATACATCCATGTTGAGCACACACTAATGTGCGGGTAGGAGGAGCAGGGAGACTGGGCTTGAGCTTGGTCTCCAACATAGTGGTAGCAGAAAGATAACACAAGACGAAGGTTACAGAGAGGATGATTCTTCGATATTATATAACTTTTTAAAAAACATGTACACCTCATCTTAATGGTTACCTCTTACTATATTGCTTGTCATTTTTCTTGAATGCATATAGGCTCAGGAGAGTGAAGAATGTAGAGAGGATGAAAGGAGCATTGAAGCTCATATCAATGAAATGTCTACAGAGATGCTTAAGGTACACCCAGATCTGAACTCTTTAAAGGAGAGAATGAGACGAACCTATGCATACCAAAAGACCTTCATGGCAACTGCCAAGGCAGAGGAAATCATCGAAAAGTTTCCCGCACTGAAGCTTCCTAAAATAGTTGGTATCTTCAAGCATTGAATTGACCATATTTAATTGTATGTGTATTATTTCATTTATGATCATCAAGTATTTTGAGATGACACTTTTTATCCCTCCTTACAGCTTCTGTGGGAGACGAAGGAGCAATTCCTTGTAGAAGCTGATCGCAGAATGGTCACAGAGCTGGATCGAATGGCAACGAAGATGGTTCAAAGAGCATCTATGTGTGACCTAAAAGACTGCTGCCAGAGGGCAATCAATGCCTGCCTGGATAATTCAGTAAGACGAGGTATCTAGGCCTATATGTGTATCTATAGGAGCCACAATCTGTATTTCTGAAAACAAAAAATATTACAGAATATTTGTATTTCCTCAGGACTCATTAGGGATGCAGCAATTCTACTGCTGCCTTCCATTTTCAGAGAGGACTCATCCTTTCTATACACTCTACTGGAGGTAAATACTGCATTTAAGGTCAAGATTTAGGAATTGGTACTATCCATATTATGGCAACATTGAGTCATTTTGCTGTTTTCACGGCAGGTTTTATTTACTGACATGTATCTGTTTTTATTGCATAGGAGCCAAGCGTGCCTACTCCAGCAATCATGCTCCATAACACACACGAGGGGAACCCTTTGCAGGCACAAAGGATAGTCCTATACCTGGATGGTATACAGGTTTTGACTGAGGACAGCAGCATGGACATATCATATGCTATGAGTGCATTAATGTCACTCTATTTTGTTTTGTTTGTGTGGGTTCTAGATGAAACCCTTGAAATACGAAAGGGTTCTTAGTGGAACTCCCTGCGTGGGTTCTAGATGAAACCCTTGAAAAATAAAAGGGTTCTTAGTGGAACTCCCTGTGTGGGTTCTAGATGAAACCCTTGAAACATGAAAGGGTTCTTAGTGGAACTCCCTGCGTGGGTTCTTTGTAGAACCTCTCATGGGGGGTTCTGGGTGGAACCTTACACACACAGTTCTAGGTATAACCCTTCATGTTGGGTTCTAGGTAGAACCCTCCAAAAGGGTTCCAGGTGGAACCTTTATAAAAAGGTTCTACCTAGAGCCAAAAAGGGTTCTCTTATGAGGACGAGCCGAAGAACCTTATATGGTTCTACTTAGCACTTTTATTTCTAAGAGTGTACTTGCCAACCCTCCCGATTTTCAGTGCCCCTCTCGAAAGTCTCCTGGGGCAACCATTCTCCCGAATTTCTCCCGATTTCCACCCGGACAATAATATTGGGGGCGTGCCTAAAAGGCACTGCCTTTAGCGTCCTCTACAACCTGTCGTCACGTCTGCTTTTCCTCCATACAAACAGCGTGCCGGCCCCTGTCACATGATATATGCGGCTTCTCCACACACATAAATGAATGCAATGCGTACTTGATCAACAACCATACAGGTCACACTGAGGGTGGCCGCATAAACAACTTTAACACTGTTACAAATATGCGCCACACTGTGAACCCACACCAAACAAGAATGACAAACACATTTCCGGAGAACGTCCGCACCGTAACACAACATAAACACAACAGAACAAATACCCAGAACCCCTTGCAGCACTAACTCTTCCGGGACACTACAATATACACCCCCCGCTACCACCAAACCCTGCCCACCTGAGCCCCGACATTAATGAACTAGCATCCCAGAAAAGATGCCAGGTATCGTGCTTGGGCACATCAGATTAGATCAGTGTGTCGCAAACTGAGCAGTAAAATGGCCTGAATGGTTGATTTATTCATTGTTATTTTATTTTCAAATTTATTAGCCTGTGGAAAAAGTTAATGTTGATATTTACCTCAGAAGGCTGCAAATAGAAAAGTGTTAAAGCAAATCAGTGTAGCAAACTGAGCAATAATTAACGTTTTATTCATGCACTTTATCTTGCTACTTCAAGGCTTGAATGTTTGATTCATTCGTTATTGTTATTTTATTTTCAAATGTATTATTAGCCTGTGGAAAAAGTTTATTTTGATATTTACCTCAGAAGGCTGCAAATACAAACCCCGGACTGTTGAACAACTTAAGCTGTACATCAAGCAAGAATGGGAAAGAATTCCACCTGAGAAGCTTCAAAAATGTGTCTCCTCAGTTCCCAAACGTTTACTGAGTGTTGTTAAAAGGAAAGGCCATGTAACACAGTGGTGAACATGCCCTTTCCCAACTACTTTGGCACGTGTTGAAGCCATGAAATTCTAAGTTAATTATTATTTGCAAAAAAAAAATAAAGTTTATGAGTTTGAACATCAAATATGTTGTCTTTGTAGCATATTCAACTGAATATCGGTTGAAAATGATTTGCAAATCATTGTATTCCGTTTATATTTACATCTAACACAATTTCCCAACTCATATGGAAACAGGGTTTGTAGAAAGCGTTTTGAAGTAGAGTTCTAATTATTTTTTAAAGGCACAAAAAAACAGGTCGGGTATTGAGACTTACATTTTCAAAAAAATTTCATCCAGTGTAAATTGATTAACGTGGACGCCGACTTAAACAAGTTGAAAAACTTATTCGGGTGTTACCATTTAGTGGTCAATTGTACGGAATATGTACTGTACTGTGCGATATACTAATAAAAGTCTCAATCAATCAATCAATCAATCAATCCTTGGAATATAGATTTTGCTCCATGCGGCCCCCGAGCTAAAGTGAGTTTGACACCCCTGGTTTAAAGTAACATGTGTTGAAAGACGCTCATTAATGTGGTTCTAGATATTATGACCTGTGTAAAGGTGGCGTTTGTATTGAATGGCATACATAGCCAGGTTTAACTGATGAGGTGGCCGGTGAATATGTAACAACAGTAGCTTAACAACTGACACACATTCATATAGACTACATTATATCCAGAGACATAACTTGTAAAAATACATTTCAAAACAAACGAGTATGTTACTATTATAAATCAATGTGTAAATATAAATGTAATGTTTTGCTAGCATTAGCATAGCAACAGAGAGATGTTGTCTTACCTAGCGATGCCACTGGCAAAAATGTCACGACGCTTGACTGACACAGGATAAATATTACAACACAAAATGTCCGACGATTCTTCAACATCCCTGACATGTTTTTTTTAATTCCAAGTGTAGCCAGCTACAAACGATGTTTAGACATGTTGGAGCGGCATCACCGTGCTTGTACGGTTAAAGCGGAACCCAAAGTCATTATGACGGACGGATTAATATGTAACTCGCCACCCCGTTAACTCTCCTTTGGTTAAAGCGGAACCAAAGGTCGTTTCAACGGACGGATCAGTATGTTACTCACCGCCGCCATTAACTTCCGTTTGTTTACTTTGTTGTCAAACGAGCAATTTTTAATACAACATTACAATTATCAATCAAATCTTGGAGAATGATTAAGAGTACAAAAGCCCTTAAATTGATATCTCTGTTAAAAAAACATTTAAAGTGATTTAGGTAGCCCTTTTTGTCTTTTTTAAAAATGTTGTCATATGTTTTATTATTTTATTTTTTATTATTGATGTTGAAAGTGCCTTGACTTTTGTGTGAATTATAAATGTATGTTTGTTGTTCAATAAAATAAAATAAAATAAAAACATAAAACAAAATGGTCAGAAAATAAAGCATCCATCCATCTTCTTCCGCTTATCCGAGGTCGGGTCGCGGGGGCAGCAGCCTAAGCAATCCCACAATATTACGATATCAAACTGAGACAATACTATTGAACACATAACAAGCCAAATTTTATTTTAAAATGTGCTACTTTTCAAAAACAAATACACATATGCTTATGACCCAGGGGTGTCAAACGTATGGCCCGAGGGCTGGATCAGGCCCGCGAAGAGGTTTTATCCGGCCTGCGGGATGAGTTTGCTAAGTATAAAAATTAACCTTAAATTTCTGAATGAAAGAAACTGCTATTCTAAATGTGTCCACTAGATGTCGCAATAGCAATTCTTTGTATCTTTGTAGATGCTACTTATGAACAAAATAAACCACATGTTAGTACATCAGTCGAGGAAAATGATCAAATTACATAAATAACATACTGTAACTTACATTTTGATATAATTGTTTTATCTTGATGGATTACAAATTAACACCAATGAGTTGACTGATGAACATTATCACATCATTTATTCAGAAAATATAAATAACGAAAAAAAAGATAGAATACTATTAACCGCAACATGTAAGTGTAAAAAACAACAAGATTTGTACAATTTCAGAATGTGCTTGTTCTATTTTTAAACAAAGAAAACAATCTGAAGTTGTCTTTATTTTTAAGTTATCGTGCCGTGATTTTACCAGTCCGGCCCACTTGGGAGTTGATTTTTCTCCATGTGGCCCCCCGATCTAAAATGAGTTTGACACCCCTGCACTAATCCCTATCTCCGGATTACAGATATTCTTGATTTCCTCACATTGGGGAAGATTAGGCTCACATTAAATAATTGTTCTCCATCACAGGTGTCCAAAGTGCAGCCCGCAGCTCATTTTTTAACACGTTCGAAAAATACTATTACAAAAAAATGCATAAAAAAGTGGAATAAAAGGTGAAATGTAAAAAAAAAAAAAAATTGCAATGTTGACTCTAATAACACTTTCTTTCAAACAGACATGGCTCAAAAAATAATAATGACTCAAAATCAATATTGTTGTGGATTTTTGATCTATTTAAGGCTCAAATATTCCACTTTGAAACAATGTTCGGGGGAAATATTGCATAGTTTGCCATAACAAAAGAGGCATAAACCGCACGAAAAAAACATGGAAAGAAAAGAATAATAATAAAATAAAATAAAAAGTATAGATAGATCTGAAGTTTATCTGCTGATTTAAACGTTGAAAGTTAAAAAAAAAAAAAAAAGTATGACTTCCCAGCAGGTACAAGACATAAAACAACATTGAGAACTTGTTGAACTAGGTCCTGACGTTGAGCAACTCAAACATAACATTTTATTTTATTATCTCTATTTTTAAGTTATTGTGCCGTGATTTTACCAGTCCGGCCCACTTGGGAGTTGATTTTTCCCCCGATCTAAAATGAGTTCGACACCCGTTATAACCCATGCATTATTAAAAAAAAATTATACATATTGCTTTTTTTCCCGTCAAAGTGTTGTTCAGCAACTGCGTATCATTGTTTGTATATATCCATTGTTTACTTACCATCAAGTCAAAAACGTCAACACAAGTTACTTTTCCATTTAATACACAACTTTTAAACATTCCACAACGACCATGCAGGAATAAAATGAGAAATGTACAAAGTCTTCAGCGATGTGTGACATATAAAAAGTCTCATGATGGCAAGAACATAAAAATAGCAGACATACTAGTCACAAAACGTCATAAAAATAGCAGAAATACTAGTGAAATAGCAGACATACAACAGTGACTAGTGATAAAAAACTGCAGACATATTCGTCACTAAAGTGATAAAAAAAAATAGCAGACGTACTAAAGTGAAAAAACAAGCTGCTAATTCTTCCTCAAAGCTACATCGTCATTTATAATACACATATTTTTCTGCTTTTAACTATTGTTTTTATCTGTGTGAGATTCACGACTTGAGAAAGTCCTGAAAAGGGTGCATGAAATAGAGCCTGATAGAGTGTGATAAAACAATAATAAGACATCAGAATTCATCGTTTCGTATTCACGTTATGAAAGGAGATCCCATTCTTTGGTGAAGGCCGGCGATGCTTTTTCATGGTCAAGCTGCACATAAACACGACACACAAAGTGATACTTACGTCTAAGCATACGACAATAATCAGGAGAAACACGTTATTGCACAAAAATGTAACATTTAGATGGTGAAATGAATACTTGGGCCTAACAAATATGCTAACTTACTTCACTAACTGTTGTCCTTCATTGAGTGCTTCAAAGAAAAGACAAATAAATAGCAAAAAAAAGGATCAAGTTAATATCATACACGATTTTAATGAATATTGTCTATGAACTACCACCACTGTTGTCTCCATGGGAACAAAGGGATGCCATTAGCCTTCCTTAGTAGGTCAAAGGTCACCACTCGCATGCATTATTATTGGACACATATAAAGACAACTTGTAGCCACGCCTTCCAATAGTTAGTCTCAGTTTCACAAACATCATGCTGACTTTTCAAACTTCTCCGTTTTGTCCAGGCGTGACTCAGGGAAGCGGTCAGTGAATGCAACACGGAACCAAAGGAAGCGGTCAGTGAATGCAACACGTGACCCGGGGGGAAGCGGTCAGTGAACGCAACATGTGACTCCGGGGAAGCGGTCAGTGAGCGCGACGCATAACCTGGAGACGCGGTCAGTGAACGCAACGCGCGCCTGGTGTTGCGTTCAAGGGGCGCTTTGTGGTGCAAACAATCCAAGCATGACTAGAAAAGCAGGGGATGATGAGGGATAAAAACTTTAGTGGGTAGGACTCTTGTCCTCGCACGAGGGTTCACACAGGATGTCCTTGTGGGGGAGAGGGTAAGGGAAGGCGGCCCCGCTGCAGGTGCCGCCGTACGTCAGTTTGTTGAGGCGGGAGAGGCCCTTGATGCTGCCGGGGGGCCGCCCGGGGCTCACCTTGTAGCCCGCCGCTCTGGTGGTGCCCAGCGGCCGGCCCGGGCTGGTCTTAAAGCCGGCGGCCCTGGTGGTGCCGAGGGGGCGCCCCGTGCTGGTCCTGTAGCCCGCCAGCTTGGTGGTGCCCGGTGGGCGCCCCCTCCGGCCCGTCTTCCCGCCGCCGCCCTTCTTCTTCTTTTTGCCGTCGTCGCCGACCGTCACCGTCACGGCGGCCGGCTCGCCGTCTTTGACGGGCGAGTGCAGCTCGCCCCCGAGGACGTCCTGTCTGGGGCACACCAGGGCCTTGTGGCTATGGGCGGGCAGCGCCATGGGTGCGAGCGTCATCTGGAGCGACGGCGGCGGCGGAGGAGGGTAGAACTTGTTGGGCTGCGTGGCGCAGAGGTCAAAGTGCGCGGCCGGGAGGTGGCCGTCCTCCGCCAGGCACGACGGCCGCGCGTTCATGCAGAAGTCGCCGCTTGTCACCTGACGCATCATCTTCTGCATAACATACAAACATATTATTTATTGCCAGGTACGTTTTGCTTTAATACATGAGCCACTAATCCAGGGGTGTCAAACGTACGGACCGAGGGCCGGATCAGGCCAGCGAAGAGGTTTTATCCGGCCCGCGGGACATACTTGCTTACCCTTCCGACTCCCGAATTTCAGTGTCCCTCCCGAAAATCTCCCGGGGCAACCATTCTCCTGAATTTCTCCCGATTTCCAGCAATATTGGGGGCGTGCCTTAAAGGCCTACTGAAACCCACTACTACCGACCACGCAGTCTGATAGTTTATATATCAATGATAAAATCTTAACATTGCAACACATGCCAATACGGCCGGGTTAGCTTACTAAAGTGCAATTTTAAATTTTGCACGAAATATCCTGCTGAAAACGTCTCGGTATGATGACGTCAGCGCGTGACGTCACGGATTGTGGAGGACATTTTGGGACAGCATGGTGGCCAGCTATTAAGTCGTCTGTTTTCATCGCAAAATTCCACAGTAGTCTGGACATCTGTGTTGGTGAATCTTTTGCAATTTGTTCAATGAACAATGGAGACAGCAAAGAAGAAAGCTGTAGGTGGGAAGCGGTGTATTGCGGCCGGCTGCAGCAACACAAACACAGCCGGTGTTTCATTGTTTACATTCCCGGAAGATGACAGTCAAGCTTTACCATCGGCCTGTGGAGAACTGGGACAACAGAGACTCTTACCAGGAGGACTTTGAGTTGGATGCGCAGACGCGGTACCCTGAGTACGCATGCAGCTGCGGCTTCCAAACATTTGATCGCTTGCCCGTACGTGCGTGCCGCTATGTGCATGTCACGTACGTAACTTTGGGGAAATATATGTGCTGTATGAACTTTGGGGAGGTGAACGGTACTTTGGGCTGTGGGATTGAGTGTGTTGTGCAGGTGTTTGAGTTGTATTGGCGGGTTATATGGACGGGAGGGGGGAGGTGTTTGTTATGCGGGATTAATTTGTGGCATATTAAATATAAGCCTGGTTGTGTTGTGGCTAATAGAGTATATATATGTCTTGTGTTTATTTACTGTTTTAGTCATTCCCAGCTGAATATCAGGTCCCACCCGCCTCTCACAGCATCTTCCCTATCTGAATCGCTCCCACTGCCCTCTAGTCCTTCACTCTCACTTTCCTCATCCACAAATCTTTCATCCTCGCTCAAATTAATGGGGAAATCGTCGCTTTCTCGGTCCGAATTGCTCTCGGTACTGGTGGCCATGATTGTAAACAATGTGCGGATGCGAGGAGCTCCACAACCTGTGACGTCACGCTACTCGTCTGCTACTTCCGGTACAGGCAAGGCTTTTTTATCAGCGACCAAAAGTTGCGAACTTTATCGTCGATGTCCCCCTTCTAAATCCTTTCATCAAAAATATGGCAATATCGCGAAATGATCAAATATGACACATAGAATGGACCTGCTATCCCCGTTTAAATAAGAAAATCGCATTTCAGTAGGCCTTTAAAGGCACTGCCTTCATCGCCCTCTCTCACCTGAAAAGGAGACTATTATATATGTCTCCGTTATCCATAGGTTTATCTACAACCCATAAAGTAGGCAGGCATAGATCTATTTCTCAGCGTGTTTATTCCAGCCGGCACGTTAATACACTGACACACAACATCCGGATTCCCATCATACATTGCTTCAAAACTACGGCAAGTAGTAATGTCCAAAAACATAACAGAGACGAAGCAGAAGAACGAAGAAGAGACATAGCGACGACGAGTAAGAAGAAGAAGTACGCTTGCAAGTTCCAAAATTATTGGAAAAAATAATTTCAGTTCATCCAGGACAGCTGGAAGGGGAAGGGGTATGCTGTTTGCAAATTTTGTAGATCAGACTTCGCCATTGAACACGGTGGCCGAATGGATATACTCATTCATGAACGGATTATTTATATTTATATATATATATATATATATATATATATATATATATATAAAAAATACGTGAAAATATATACCCCCCGCACCGCCCCACCTCAAGACCACCCCCCAAACTCCCCCCCCCACCCCCCATCTCCCGAATTCGGAGGTCTCAAGGTTGGCAAGTATGCCGCGGGATGATTGTACATAACTCCACATGTGTTCATTCATAGTTTTGATGCCTTCAGTGACAATCTACAATGTAAATACCGTATTTTTCGGAGTATAAGTCGCACCTGCCGAAAATGCATAATAAAGAAGGAAAAAAACATATATAAATCGCACTGCAGCCCGGCCAAACTATGAAAAAAACTGCGACTTATAGTCCGAAAAATACGGTAGTCATGAAAATAAAGAAAACACATTGAATGAGAAGGTGTGTCTGAACTTTTGGCCTGTAGACAGATAGATAGATAGTACTTTATGTACTGTATAAATATATATGTATATACTTATCTTTAACATTTTTATGACTGAGACCCTTCTGGGTCCCTGGTACCAAAGTTGAGGGGAGTCCTAAAGGTAAAAAAAAAATGTTTATTTTTTGTGCTGGTTTTGAAAATGACTAATATCAAAATGCTTTGATTTTTCAGTGTGCGGCCATCAGTGGAAAACGTTTGGACACCCTTATTCTCCAACATTTGTAGAAGTATGGAGTGTTTTCTTTAAATATGTACCGTATTTTTTGGACTATAAGTCGCAGTTTTTTTCATAGTTTGCGACTTATATATGTTTTTTCCCTTTTTTATTATGCATTTTGGGCAGGTGCGACCTATACTCCGAAACATACGGTAATGTGATGTCTATTTTAGGCCCGAATAAAATATTATGTTGATACTTAACAACTTTAAATATGTAATATGATGTCCAAATTAGGCCTGACTGAAATATTATGCAGATATGTAATCACTACTATAGGACTTATTTGCTGTTATTTCTTCTTGGATCTTTTTGGGCTCAATTAGGAGATTTTTTGTGCAGTTGTCTGTGGCTCTACTGTATGTTTGTATATTTGCTAGTACTTACAGTATTACACTAATTTATTTCTTTTTAAATTGTATTTTTTTGTGTATTTTTTTGTCTCTTGTTTTGGGGAGTGGCATTAGATTTGCGATTGTACTTTTGGAAGTTATGTAGGCCTTGAAACAGGTCTGATAGTCTCAATGGTGGAATAACACAGCTCACTGGCTGGCACCAACCACCAGGAGGCGCCATTTATTGATGCCCAACTAGCTTGATGCCTTAACTGGCAGCATTAGAAATGACAAATGACAAGTTAATATGTATATCGTGAAAGTAACACATGCATTCATCTCCTCTATGAGGCTAATAGGTGAGCTGGAGTCTATCCCAGCTGACTGAACTGCTCACCAGCCAATCACAAGACACATAAATACCAACAATCAATCACAACCAAACTACAATTCCCACTATAAAACTGATATTATATTCATGTTTTTAGCAATGTGAGTACCCGAAGATTTGAACCCAAACTGCAGGGCAAACATAGTTACCCCCAAATGCATTAATTATGAAAAATATTGTAACAAATGTGTAATATAGGATACTGTTCCAAAGACTAGTGAAGGTGTATGACTCGGGGGGGCCAAATTTAGACAAAAAAATTTTGTCTGGGGGAAGGTATATCTATTTTTAGGAACATAACATGTATTTTATCATTGTGTTCAATCAATTTATAAATAAATAACATGTATTTTAACATGATGTTCTATGACTTTATAACTATAAAATATATGTTAACATGGTGTTCTATGGCTATAGCTTTAAAATGTATTTCAACATGGTTGTTCTACGACTAAATAACTATAACATGTATTTCAACATGGTGTTCTATGACTTTATAAATCTAAAATGTATTTTAACATGGTGTTGTACGACTTCATAAGTAAACACAATGTATTTTAATATGATATTCCAATACTTTCAATTACTTTAATACTAAATAAAATGTATTTCACATATGTAAATACTTTAGAATAAAAAAAATATTTCAACATTGTGTTCAATAACTTTATACCGGAATATGATTTATTTTAACATGGTGTTTTGTTGATTTTTTTTTTTAATATCTTGTACAAAAGACAAAGTGGCTGGGGAGAGGGAAGTCTGGACTTATTTGCTTAGGCTGCTGCCCCCGCGACCCGACCGCGGATAGGCAGAAGAAAATGGATGGAGTTTTGTAACTTTATAACTAAATACAATATATTTTAATATGGTTTTTAATGACTTTATAAGTACACAAAATGTATTTTAATATGGTGTTCTATGACTTTATAAGTACACAAAATGTATTTCAAAATAGTGTTCTATGACTATAATGAGTAAATAATATTTTAACATGGTGTTCTATCACTTCATGAACACAACATATTTTAACATGGTGTTCTATCACTTTTTTAATGATAAACTACATTTTAACATGGTGTTCTATAACTTTATAACTATCACTTTATAAATAAATAACATATATTTTATTATGGTGTTCAATTACTGTATAAGTAAACAAAATATATTTTATCATGATGTTCTATGACTTTATAAGTAAACAAAATATATTTTATCATGATGTTCTATGACTTTATAAGTAAACAAAATTTATTTTTAATATGTACTATGACTTAATGAGTAAACAAGTTGTATTCTAATATGGTGTTCGGTGACTTAATGAAGAAAAATAAAATATATTTTATTATGGTGTTCTATGACTTTTTAAGCAAACAAAATGTATGTTAAAATAGTATTCCATGACTATGAGTAAACAAAATGTATTTTATTATGGTGTTAGATTACTTTATAAGTAAACAAAATATATTTTATCATGATATTCTATGATTTTTTAAGTAAACAAAATGTACACTATGACTTAATGAGTAAACAAGTTGTATTTTAATATGGTGTTCTATCACTTTATAAAGAAATAACATGGTGTTCTATCAAGTTTTTAATGATAAACTGTATTTTAACATGATGTTCTATGACTTTATAACTATAACATGTATTTTAACATTGTGTTCTATCACTTTATAAAGAAATAACATGGTATGATGTAATATGACTTAATGAGTAAACAAGTTGTATTTTAATATGGTGTTCTGTGACTTAATGAAGAAAAATAAAATGTATTTCATTATGGTGTTCTATGACTTTATAAGTAAACAAAAATGTATGTTAAAATGGTGTTCTATGACTATGAGTAAACAAAATGTATTTATTATGGTGCTCAATTACTTTATAAGTAAACAAAATATATTTTATCGTGATGTTCTATGACTTTATAAGTCAACAAAATGTATTTTAATATAATGTACCGGTACTATGACTTAATGAGTTGTATTTTAATATGGTGTTTGGTGACCTAATGAAGAAAAATAAAATGTATTTTATTATGGTGTTCCGTGACTTTATAAGTAAACAAAAATGTATGTTAAAATAGTGTTCTTTGACTATGAGTAAACAAAATGTATTTTATCATGGTGTTCAATTACTTTAAGTAAACAAAATATATTTTATCATGATGTTCTATGACTGTATATGTAAACAAAATGTATTTTAATATGATGTACTATGACTTAAGTTGTATTTTAATATGGTGTTCGGTGACTTAATAAAGAAAAATAACATGTATTTTATTATGGTGTTCTATGACTTTATTAGTAAACAAAAGAGTATTTTAAAATAGTGTTCTATGACTGAGTAAACACAATTTTATTATGGTGTTCAATTACTTTATAAGTAAACAAAATATATTTTATCATAATGTTCTATCACTTTATAAATAAACAAAATGTATTTTAATATGATGTACTATGACTTAATGAGTTGTATTTTAATATGGTGTTCGGTGACTTAAAGAAAGATAACATGTATTTGATTATGGTGTTCTATGACCTTATTAGTAAACAAAAGAGTATGTTAAAATAGTGTTCTACAACTATGAGTAAACAAAATGCATTTTATTATGGTGTTCACTTACTTTATAAGTAAACAAAATATATTTCATCATGATGTTCTATGCTTTATATGTAAACAAAATGTATTTTAATATGATGTACTATGACTTAATAGGTTGTATTTTATTATGGTGTTTGGTGCCTTTATAAGTAAACAAAAGAGTATGTTAAAATAGTGTTCTACGACTATGAGTAAAAAAAAATGTATTTTATTATGGTGTTCACATACTTTATAAGTAAACAAAATATATTTCATCATGATGTTCTATGCTTCATATGTAAACAAAATGTATTTTAATATGATGTACTATGACTTAATAGGTTGTATTTTATCATGGTGTTCGGTGACTATATAAGTAAACAAAATGTATGTTAAGAGTGTTCTATGACTATGAGTAAACAAAATGTATTTTATTATGGTGTTCAACTACTTTATAAGTAAACGTATATATTTCATCATGATGTTCTATGACTTTTTATGTAAACATGTATTTTAATATGATGTACTATGACTTAATAAGTTGTATTTTAATATGGTGTTCGGTGACTTTATAAAGAAAAATAACATGTATTTTATTATGGTGTTCTATGACTTTACTAGTAAACAAAAGAGTATGTTAAAATAGTGTTCTACGACTATGAGTAAACAAAATGTATTTTATTATGGTGTTCACATACTTTATAAGTAAACAAAATATATTTCATCATGATGTTCTATGCTTCATATGTAAACAAAATGTATTTTAATATGATGTACTATGACTTAATAGGTTGTATTTTATCATGGTGTTCGGTGACTTTATAAGTAAACAAAATGAATGTTAAGAGTGTTGTATGACTATGAGTAAACAAAATGTATTTTAATATGATGTACTATGACTTAATAGGTTGTATTTTATTATGGTGTTTGGTGCCTTTATAAGTAAACAAAATGTATGTTAAGAGTGTTCTATGACTATGAGTAAACAAAATTTATTTTATTATGGTGTTCAACTACTTTATAAGTAAACGTATATATTTCATCATGATGTTCTATGACTTTTTATGTAAACAACATGTATTTTAATATGATGTACTATGACTTAATAAGTTGTATTTTAATATGGTGTTCGGTGACTTTATAAAGAAAAATAACATGTATTTTATTATGGTGTTCTATGACTTTACTAGTAAACAAAAGAGTATGTTAAAATAGTGTTCTACGACTATGAGTAAACAAAATGTATTTTATTATGGTGTTCACATACTTTATAAGTAAACAAAATATATTTTATCATGATGTTCTATGCTTCATATGTAAACAAAATGTATTTTAATATGATGTACTATGACTTAATAGGTTGTATTTTATCATGGTGTTCGGTGACTTTATAAGTAAACAAAATGTATGTTAAGAGTGTTGTATGACTATGAGTAAACAAAATGTATTTTATTATGGTGTTCAATGACTTTATAAATAAACAAAATATATCTTACTATGATGTTCTAAGACTTTATAAGTAACGAAATGTATTTTAATATGATGTACTATGACTTGAGTACAAGTTGTATTTTAACATGGTGTTCGGTGACTTAATGAAGAAAAAGAAAATGCATTTTACAATGGTGTTCTATGACTTCAAGAGGAAACAAAATGTATTTTGATATGGTGTTGTATGTTTATAAGTAAACAAACCAATATATAAGACCTAAAAGACAGACGTTATACGACACACATTGACCAAAGTGTAAAATAATATTAATACAGCATATAGCGTAAGGATTTATATTTAGTTAATTTCCTGCCACACAAAAGGTAACATTTGCTGTTAGCATGTAGGCTAGTACACAGTATGTGTTGTTGACTCAGCAACAATAAAGCAGACACACTTTACCAAACATTATTTATATTATCATTATTATAGTTACCTTTTTTTATTTGTTGTCTGACGTCGGCACAGAAAGAGTTAAGGAGCAAAAAGGAGCTTTCATCGCCTCAGAGCGCGAAAAGATCCATTTTCATATATCATCTTTCCCCTCTTGCTAGCGGGCCCTCATTGCATCCGACAGCCGGCAACCGAGCGTCAACACGATGCTAAACAATGGCCGAAAAAGAAGCTCCTTGTTCTTGGCTTTTTTTTATCTCCGAGCTGCGAGGATTTGGATGAGAAAAGCCGCCATTTGCCATTAAAAATTCATAAATGGCGAGGACAGTCTGAGCATGCGCAGTGCGCTTCTGACCATCTTGCCCCCTTCATTCTCGCCTTTTTCTTAGCGATAAAGATGTGTTTTATCCATTTGCAGCCCCAATAAAACCTATATCAAGACTTAAAGAGACCGTTCTCACCGTTATCTGGATTTATTAGTCGATCGTTCGCTCAAATTGGAGCATTAGTGCGAGCCAAACGGCACCACCCACTCCTAATGAATAATATACAAAGTACTATTAAATAATGTAAATACAGTCAGCTCGACGGTGCACACACGTACATTCATACAAACAATAGAAGGCGCATTTCTCAGCAACAAAATGATTTATTATGCAGTAAAAGCAATCTTTCTACAGGTGAGGTTTGTACAAAAATATGACGTTATAATGCACAATAAAAACACATAACTCAATGCTTCTCTTGCATCACTAACCGATATTCCAAAATTAAATATATGGCAAATAAAAGGTGACAAATTAAAGACGAGGGAGAATCTTTTTTTCCGTTTTATTTTAAAATGGCAAAAATGTTCCTGATTTAAAAAGGACTCCTTGGCTTGGTTTTATTTTTTATGAGTATCGTTCTTTTACAACACCGTGTAACGTCCTTTGCCTGCTTTCGCTTTACAACACTTTGTATCGTCCTTTGCTTGTCGGCTGGTAGGAGTTTTGCTGTAAGAGAAAAAAAAGGTTATAAATAAAAGCTGAAACGATGATAATTGGTATTTGTTAGTTAAATGATACTTACTAGTCTGATGAGCTCTTCTTTGATGAGACGAGTGATCTCGGTTTTGGCTTTCTGCACAGCCAGTTCATTTGCACCTGAACACAGTGAGAAGTACATTACTCCGAGTTACTTTACTTCATACACAATTGAAGTATAAAGTGGACATTACCTGAATAAAAACAACCATGTAAGACAAGACATGTAAAACATTTTTACTACACTTCAATATTGTGTATTAGGAGTGTCCCGGTCACTGATATCAGCAAAAAAGCAAGTATCAGATTATATGCGGTTGCTTGTAAAATGATACGAGCACACTGCAAAAACTGAAATCTAAGTAAGATTAAATATCTCAAATAAGGCTGATATTTGCTTATCTTCTGTCTGATAAGATAATTCTTCTCACTAAGCAGATGTTATGTTAGAGTGTATTAACTTGTTTTAAGGGTTTTGGTCGTAAATGTTTTCAGTAAGATATTACAGCTTGTTGCTGAGATTTGATGACCTATATTGAGCAAAATATGCTTGAAACTAGAATATCAACTGTTGCAAAGCTGTGTCATCAACACTCACAAGTATAAAATTGCTTTTTCAAAAGTAATAATTTCTTATTTCAAGCATGAAAAAAAAATCATGACTTTGACACAATTGTGTCTCATAATTAAAACAGATGATAGCCAAACGGACTTTGCTGTTTTATTTTCAATGAAACAATAGAAAATACGTACTTATATAGTAGTACAGTTGTTATTAGTGAGAATATACTAATATATAGCTAATTTTACTTGTTTTGGAAAGTCTTGACAAGCCAAATGTTCTTGTTCTATTGGCAGATACTTTTGCTTAGTTCAAATAAAATACCCCTAATTTTTGTATTTTTTTTAATTCTTGTTTTTGAACACTGACTTTTTGCAGTGCAGTACTGCAACGTTTTTACTTGTGTGTGATATCATGTGCGATACAAGCAGTCCTGCAGCGTGTTTACTTTTGTGTGATATCATGTGCGATACAAACAGTCCTGCAGCGTGTTTCCTTGTGTGTGGTATCATGTGCGCGACAAGCAGTCCTGTCACGTGTTTACTTGTGTGATATCATGTGCAATACGAGCAGTCCTGCGGCCTGTCTACTTGTGTGATGATAGGTGCGATACAAGCGGTCCTGCAGCGTGTTTACTTGTGTGTGATGTGAGTGATACAAGCAGTCCTGCAGCATGTTTACTTGTGTAATATCACGTGTGATACGAGCAATACTGCAACGGGTTTGTGTGTGATATCGTGTGTGATACAAGCAGTCCTGTAACATGTTTACTTGTGTGTGGTATCATGTGCAATACGAGCAGTCCTGCAGCGTGCTTACTTACGTGTGATATCATGTGCGATATTAGCAGTCTTGCAGCGTGTTTACTTGTGTGTGTGGTAGATATCGTGTGCGATACAAGCGGTCCTGCAGCGTGTTTACTTTTGTGTGATATCATGTGCGATACAAGCAGTCCTGCAGCGTGTTTACAGCTACACAACCGCTAAATACACAAGCTAGACATACGTAATAATCATTAAACAATAATACAGCACATTTGTGAATACAAACAAGTACCAAATAATCATAGCTGCATATTACGTACGCATACAAAATCTCCAAGGCAGGAGCGTATTGGAAAATGTCCAGTAAAAAAACATGTCCGCATCATTCACCTTACGGTGTTAACTTCAACCAAAAACAATTACCACTTCACTTCGACTAAAAGACAGCAGAAGTTCATTATAATAAATAGGTTAGTCAGTGTTTCCCCCCAGAAAATGTGTTAGTTATGGTGGTGTCTCTTCGGCGGGGGTGGGTGGGTGTAAGGATCGGTGTAACTCGGCCTGTCGCCATCACGTCTCCACCTCATCACTGCCACCACAGCCTGGGGGGCAACAGACTACAGACTGTGGTGAAGTAGGCCGGCTTCGTCGCGTGAAGAAGCCTACAATTTTTGGTTGTTTTCCGCTCTATTTGCTGAATGGCGATATACGATATATATCTCGATATTTTTTCCGTAAAGTAAAAACAAAACAGTCCTAGTTACCTGAGATACTAAGTATGTCATTATTATGACTTAGTAAGTCAAAATACCGGTAATGACTTACTAAGTCAAATTAATGACTTACTGTAAGTAAGCATTTGCAATAAGCATTTGAAAAAAAGTTAAAAGTCGGGCCACATGCTGACATATGTTCAACTCATCATGCTTAATTTATTACAGCATTTGGGAAGCCTGCAGTTGATTTTTATTATGTAAATGTTATATTTGTATCAACGTGTGATAGCAGGGACCCTGCCATTCAAACCTAGGCTGCTACATTACTAATGATTAATGTAACTATAGCTAAAAAAATAGTACAAAAGCAATAGGAGAGACTATTCATCCCTGAACAACATGGAGTTCATGTAGGCTTTATGATGCAGTTACATTATTATATCAACTATCAGAGACAGCTTCAGGAAACTCTTCATTTAACATATTGTCCTTTTTTGCCGCTCAATCAACACAGAAAAAGGTAAAGTGAAATAACTTAGTTGTTAACTGTAGGTCAATAATGCTTGTCTTTCTCTCAGACAGACAGGGCTTTGCTGTCCGTAACACACGCATGCACGCACGCACGCACACACACCGCACGGTGAGCTAACGTTACGCTAAAAGCTAATTAGCCTTCACCTCAAGGACTACGAGCGAGCTGAGCTGCCGCTTATGTTTCTAGAACGTCAACGGGCTCATAGTGATGTTACTAGTAGTTGACTGGGAGGTGTTTATTTTAATTTGGGGAGAGTCCGCTGCCTTACCTGCTTAACACCTTTCTGCTCACTCCACCGAAGGAGCACTGACTACATGCGCTCTGAATACGCATTGCTGATTGGCTGTAACCAATCAGATGGTTCTGTGGGCGGGACAATGCTGGGTACTGCAGAGACGTACTGACAGAGGCAGAGGCAGAACTAAGCGGAGCAGCTTCTTAAGACTTTAGTTTAGGCGGTGGCTCGTTGTTGTTAAGGCGGCCGCCTTAACAACAAAGCACTGCGGGAAACCCTGTTAGTGTTTTTCATACCTACCATTGTTCTCTGTTTGACTCATTTCACTTGATCAAACCTTTTCTAACATTCCACACTACTAAATAATACAAGTATGCATGATCCATGCCGATACTGAAAAGATTGTAGAAGAAAGTGAAAGTATAAACGTGGAAGACACTTTAGCTTACTTTCAATGGCTAAGTAGATCTTGCGCTCGCCCTCTTTAGGCTCCTTGCCTGGAGGGAAATAAGTTCCTCTGATGGTGATGGCGGCTTCCGAGTATTCTCCGATCCTTTGCAGAGCTTCCTTGGACGTCACCTTCCACCTGGCCGTCTGTGTTGGAGTGACAGGTGAGGCAGGTTTGCCAGCAGACATAATGAATGAGTGTCAGGCGTCTGACCTGCGGAAAGTCGTTGATCTCCAGTTCCTCCTCGTATCTCTTGACGGTCTCCGACTGGTCGGCTGCCTGCCGATCCTCCTCCAGCTTCTCCACCGGGGTGTAGTTCAGCTTGGCGTTGATCTTCTCTGCCAGCTGCTCGGCGATGGTCTTGGCCGAAACGGAGGGCGTCAAGATGGAGCCGCCGCGCAGGATGGCGTTGGTGGCCTGCTGCATCACATCCTGGAGGCGCAGACAAAACACACAAGGTACGTCTCGCCAATCGGAAGATAGAAGAAAGACATTTCCCCGGAGAAGGCACAACACTTTGTACCTGAGCTTCGGCGCCGAGGTTTTTCTGAGCGTTGATCTTGAGAGCCAGTCGTTTGGCCATCTCCAGTTTCTGGATGTTTCCGGCTGACGTGGGCCCCAGCCCTGACATGGAACCACTAGAGGACGACGAGCCGCCCATGGAGCCTGCGGCGGCAGCCGCTGCTCCAGAAGCCGTCAGGTCCTTCACCCTCTTCTTGGAGTTAAACATGCTCTCAATCTGCTCCTCGATCTAAAGGGGCACAGCAACGATAACAATCCGAAACATATTGATTAGAGATGGCGATGCCGATAAATGCTTTAAAATGTAATATCAGAAATTATCGGTATCGGTTTCAAAAAGTAAAATTAATGACTATTTAAAACGCCGCGGTACATATGCGGTAAAACACGGACGTAGGGCATACTTGCCAACCCTCCCGATTTTCCCGGAAGACTCCCGAATTTCAGTGCCCCTCCCGAAAATCTCCCGGGGAAATCATTCTCCCGATTTCCACCCGGACAACATTATTGGGGGCGTGCCTAAAAGGCACTGCCTTTAGCGTCCTCTACAACATGTCGTCACGTCCGCTTTTCCTCCATGAAAACAGCGTGCCGGGCCAGTCACATAATATATGCGGCTTTTAAACACACATAAGTGAATGCAAGGCATACTTGATCAATAGCCATGCAGGTCACACTGAGGGTGGCCGTATAAACAACTTTAACACTGTTACAAATATGCGCCACACTGTGAACCCACGCCAAACAAGAATGACAAACACATTTCGGGAGAACATCCGCACCGTAACACAACATAAACACAACAGAAGAAATACCCAGAACCCCTTGCAGCACTAACTCTTCCGGGACGCTACAATATACACCCCCCGCTACCACCAAACCCCTCCTCCCCCGACTCCCGAATTCGGAGGTCTCAAGGTTGGCAAGTATGCTCTAGTATACTCTGGACTGAAGCTGTGTGCCTTCATTGTTTTTGTAGCTGTTGTTTTGAGGCATGTTTAAAAAAAAATTAAAAAATAATGCACTTTGTCAAAGTCAAAGTATAGTATTTCCCATAGTTGTAGTGGGTATTAGGATTATCTCAGGGAGAGCATGTCCCAAATTCCAAGCTGTTAAAAAAAATAATGCACTTTGTGACTTCAATAATAAATATGGCAGTGCCATGTTGGCACTTTTTTCCATAATTGGAGTTGAAGTTGTTCTTATTTTGGAAAACCTTGATTTTGATTGATTGATTGAAACTTGTATTAGTAGATTGCACAGTACAGTACACATTCCCTACAATTGACCACTAAATGGTAACACCCGAATAAGTTTTTCAACTTGTTTAAGTCAAGGTCCACGTTAATCAATTCATGGTAAAGTTACATTGTTTAATGCATCCAGCGGGGCATCACAACAAAATTAGGCATAATAATGTGTTCATTCCACGACTGTATATATCTGTATCGGTTGATATCGGAATCGGTAATTAAGAGTTGGACAATATCGGAATATCGGATATTGGCAAAAAAGCAATTATCGGACATCTCTAATATTGATGAATAAATGCTGCACTCACATCCAGAGCTCTGTCCTCGTCATCAGAGTCCTGCAGACCCAGTGCAGCCTTCTGCAGCTTCTTCCTCTCGTTGGCCAGCGCGTGTTCCGTCTCGTCAAACTTGAAGCCTTTTCCAGAGAAGCCGCTGCTGCTCTTGATGACCTTCCCCTCCTGCCACACAAACACACCAATCCATGAATGAGTGAATGGATGGACGGACAAATGGATGTATGAATCAATGGATGGATGGATGGATGGGCGAATGAATGGACACATAAATGGCTGGAGTTCCCCCGCTACCCTGAGAGTGACAAGTGCTAGAAAATGGACGGCTTGATGAATGAATGAATGGATGGATGGACAGATGAATGGATGGATGGATTAATTAATGAATGAATGGTGGAGTGCAGCTAATATAGGTCCCAGCTCTCCCGCGACGGGCAAGCGGTAGATAATGGATGGATGGATCAATCAATCGATGGATGAATGAATAAATGGATAAAGAAATAAATCATTTGATGGATAAAAAAAAGGATGAATGAATGGATAAATGGATGTATCAATAAAAAAAATCTATGGCTGAATGACTGAATGGACAGAGTTCCCCCGCTACACAGAGGGGCAAACGCTAGAAAATTGACGGCTTGATAAATGAATGAATGGATGGACAGATGAATGAATGGATGGATGGATGGGTGAATGGATGGATGGATCAATGGAGTGCAGCTAATATAGGCCCCAGCTCTCCCGCGAGGGGCAAGCGGTAGAAAATGGATCAATCAATTGATGGATCAATGAATAAATGGATAAATAAATCAATCATTTGATGGATAAAATAAAGGATGAATGAATGAATGGATAAATGGATGCATTAATGGAAAAATCTATGGCTGAATGAATGAATGGATGGAGTTCCCCCGCTACCCTGAGAGGAGCAAGCGCTAGAAAATAGACGGCTTGATGAATGAATGGATGGACAGATGAATGAATGAATGAATGGATGGATGGTTGGAGTGCAGCTAATATAGGCCCCAGCTCTCCTGTGAGGGGCAAGCGGTAGAAAATGGATCAATCAATTAATGGATCAATGAATAAATGGAAAAATAAATCAATCATTTGATGGATAAAAAAAAGTATGAATGAATGGATAAATGAATGAATCAATGGCTGTATCAATAAAAAAAATCTATGGCTGAATGAATGAATGGATGGGAGTTCCCCCGCTACCCTGAGAGGGGCAAGCGCAAGAAAATGGGCGGCTTGATGAATGAATAAATGGTTGGACAGATGAATGAATGGATGAATGAGTGAATGAATGAATGAATGAATGGACGGATGGTTGGAGTGCAGCTAATATAGGTCCCAGCTCTCCCGCGAGGGGCAAGCGGTAGAAAATGGATCAATCAATTGATGGATCAATGAATAAATGGATAAATAAATCAATCCTTTGATGGATCAAATAAAGGATGAAGGGATGAATGGATGAATAAATGGCTGTATCAATGAAAAAAATCTATGGCTGAATGAATGAATGGATGGATGGATGGAGTTTCACTGCTACACTGAGAGGGGCAAACGCTAGAAAATGGACGGCTTGATGAATGAATGAATGAATGAATGGATGGATGGTTGGAGTGCAGCTAAGAAAGACCCCAGCTCTCCCGCGAGGGGCAAGCGGTAGAAAATGGATGGATGGATAAATCAATCGATGGATGAATGAATAAATGGATAAATAAAAAATCATTTGATGGATAAAATAAAGGGATGAATCAATGGCTGTATCAATGAAAAAAATATATGGCTGAATGAATGAATTGATGGGTGGATGACTGGATGATGAATGAATGACTCAATGGATACATGGATGAATCAACGAATGGATGGATGAATGAATGAACAGACAAATCAATGGAAGAATGAAGGAATTGATCAATCAAATGAATGACTGAATGAATGAGCGAATTAATTAATGGATGTGTGAATAAATGAATAGTGAATCGATGGATGAATGGATGATGAATTAATGACTCAATTGTAAATGGGTTATACTTGTATAGCGCTTTTCTACCTTCAAGGCACTCAAAGCGCTTTGACACTATTTCCACATTCACCCATTCACACACACATTCACACACACTGATGGATGGATGAATGGCTCAATGGATGGGTGGGTGAATAGATGAACGAATGAATGGATGAATTAATGGAGGAATGAACAGAGGAATAAATGGAGCACCACAAGAAGCTTTTTCTTCGTCCTACCGCTTTCTGCTGGTCTTTAAAGGAGGCCCAGAGCTGTTCCAGCTCCGCCGGGACGGGAGAACCGCTGAGCTCCAAGGCTTTGATGATGTCACCAGCGTAGCGGACCTGATCCTCTGTGATGAAAGTGTAGGCGAAACCCTGGAAAGAAGACTCCCAGCGTCATCTCCAATGATGCATGTAGTGAAGGTGACACACATACCTTGTTGCCAGCTCTGCCCGTGCGTCCCGCCCTGTGCACGTAGTCCTCGTAGTGGTTGGGGCAGTTGTAGTTGACCACCAGGATGAGCTGTTTGACATCCAGACCTCGGGCTGCCACGGAAGTGGCCACCATCAGGCGACAGGCGCCGTTTTTAAAGTCGTTGATGATGCTGTCTCTGTCGTACTGGTCGATGCCTGCAAGGATCGTGACGAAGCAACAGGATGAAAACTTTCTCAGGGTTCCCTAACATTATTCTATCACGTCATACACTGATTAATAGGCAGGAGTCAAACTCAAAGCCGAGCACCACATCATTTTATATGGCCCGCCAATGCCCGGAAAGACTATGCATCAATAAGGTACCATATATTTTCTAACTAAATGTATGCTTTTTTTCTATTTTTACCAAAAACAATGTACTGCATGAAATTGCATACCGGTACCTTTTAAATTTTAATATAATATACATTATATAATTTCAAAGCATGTTAAAGGTCAGATTGTACAGTGTAAAAGATGACAATATACTTTACAGTAAAATGTACGGTGGTATATTATTGTAAATTGAAAAAACTACCAGTGTGTATGGTAAAATTATGTCAACTGAGCTGCTGGTTGTTGTTTTTTTACTGTAAAATCTACGGTTGTTTTTACGGTGTATTATTATTTCCACTAGGGATGTCCGATAACATCGGACTGCCAATATTATCGGCCGATAAATGCTTTAAAATGTAATATCAGAAATTATCGGTATCGGTTTCAAAAAGTAAAATGTATGACTTTTTTAAAACGCCGCTGTGTACACGGACGTAGGGAGAAGTACAGAGCGCCAATAAACCTTAAAGGCACTTCCTTTGCGTGCCGGCCCAATCACATAATATCTACGGCTTTTCACACATACAAGTGAATGCAAGGTCAACAGCCATACAGGTCACACTGAGGGTGGCCGTATAAACAACTTTAACACTGTTACAAATGTGCGCCACACTGTGAACCCACACCAAACAAGAATGACAAACCCATTTCGGGAGAACATCCGCACCGTAACACAACATAAACACAACAGAACAAATACCCAAAACCCCTTGCAGCACTAACTCTTCCGGGACGCTACAATATACCCCCCCCCCACCCCGCCCACCTCAACCTTCTCATGCGCTCTCAGGGAGAGCATGTCCCAAATTCCAAGCTGCTGTTTTGAGGCATGTTAAAAAAAAAAAAGCACTTTGTGACTTCAATAATAAATATGGCAGTGCCATGTTGGCATTTTTTCCATAACTTGAGTTGATTTATTTTGGAAAACCTTGTTACATTGTTTAATGCATCCAGCGGGGCATCACAACAAAATTAGGCATAATAATGTGTTAATTCCACGACTGTATATATCGGTATCGGTTGATCGGTAATTAAGAGTTGGACAATATCGGAATATCGGATATCGGCAAAAAAGCCATTGTCTGACATCTCTAGTGTGTATGGTAAAATGATGTCGACTGAGCTGCCGGTTGTTGTTCTTTTACTGTAAAATCTACGGTTGTTTTTACGGTGTATTTTTATTTCCACAATGAAACAGTGGTACTGTTTTTCCATTTAAAGTGAAATGTTGTAAATAGTCTGTATTTATGTGGGGCTATACTATACCTGTACGATACCCAAAGCGCTTGATATTATTCGTCTCATTCACACAGACATTCCTTCACTGATGGAAAAAGCATTGTATGTTTAACAGTATAAATCTAGTGATTGCAGCCGTTTTTTACTCTAAAATGTACAGATTTATAAAAAAATGTTTACACTAATGTCAAAATATACAATAAAATGGTCAATTATTGGCCCTTGTGCGCTCATGTCACCCATCTCATGTGGCCCTTCCCAAGCCTCTGGCACCTTACATGTACCTCTAAAAAATGATAGCTCCGTGTGATTGGTCGCCCTTTTAAAAGGTGCTCACAGTCATCAGCGCTTTCATAGACACGTGCACTTCCGCGTTGTAGTTTCCTACAATGCCTGTGCCTGTCCCTGTTTACGTGTGATACATTGACGATGAGGCAGTGGAATAGACGAGGAAGAGGAGTATTATCGCTACCAAAACGTTGCCACTAGTTTGACAAGGGACATTACCTGTGATGCAAATTGTCTTGCAGGTGAGTCGTGGAAATGGCCTGATTTGAATTTCATGATATGCTTTGGTGACAAAATGCAGATGGTGTCACATGTAATGAATGCTGAGCAGTGTTTTGTGTGACATGAGTGTGCTCGCTCCACATTTGAGCTTGGCGTGCACATGCTTGGCGTACAGTATGTCTGCTTTGAGTAAGAGCAACTGACTACAATCCATCAGAGCAGTGTTTTTTTTTAACCTTTTTTGAGCCAAGGCGCATTTTTTTCATTGAAAAAAATCCAGAGGCACACCACCAGCAGAAATCATTAAAAAATGAAGCTTAGTAGACAATACAAAGTCGTTGTCGCAATTGTTGGATACGACTTTAAATCATAACTAACCATGCATCAATATAGCTCTTGTCTCAAAGTAGGTCTACTGTCACAACCTGTCACATCACGCCCTGACTTATTTAGAGTTTTTTGGCGTTTTCCCATGAGTAGTGTTTTAGTTCTTGTCTTGGGCTCTTATTTTGGTGGCCTTTCTTTCCTGTTGCAGTTTCATGTCTTCCTTTGAGCGCTATTCCCCGCACCTGCTTTGTTTTAGCAATCAAGAATATTTCAGTTGTTGCTATCTTTTTTTTGTGTGGACATTGTTGTAATGTACGGATGTACTTTGTGGACGCCGTCTCTGCTCAACACGCTGTAAGTTTTTGCTGTCGTCCAGCATTCTGTTTTTGTTTACTTTGTAGCCAGTTCAGTTTTAGTTTCGTTCTACATAGCCACCCCTAAGCTTTAATGCCTTTTCTTAGGGGCACTTACCTTTTGTTTATTTTAGGTTTAAGCATTAGATACCTTTTTACCTGCACGCTGCCTCCCGCTGTTGACTGCATATTGTGATCACGACAAACCATAATCGTCTCACGACGTGTTCCCAACATCTACAAAGCAATTAGCTCCCGGCTTCCACCTACTGATATGGTATGGTATAACATGGTTACTCTGCCGAGCTCTAGACAGCGCCAACACTCAACAACGGCACATTTGCAGACTATAATTACTGGTTTGCAAAAAATATTTTTAACCCAAATAGGTGAAACTGCATAATCCCCCACAGCACACCAGACTGTATCTCACGGCACACTAGTGCCGCGGCACAGTGGTTGAAAAACACTGCATCATAGTATGTTTGGCCCTTTTGTGCATAATTTCCTGGTTCTCCCTCCCACCCATTCAGGGGTTGCACAAAACACCTTCGCCAACGCTTGTTCCCCTCGCTTTAGAAAAATATTGACACCAATGAGCATTGTTTGAAAATGTAATTGTTCTAATGTGGATCGCCACTATTTACTACAATAACAGCCCTCCCCACCCTGTTCAAATCTACCCAAACTTGTCCCATTTGTTTGTGCTGCAAACATGTTTTGTCTATTATAGTTTTTATGTTATCAACATGTTATTATCCATAACCAGCTCCTCCACCATGTCAAAACGTCACCAAACGTGTCATATTTGCTGCAAATAGTTTAGTTTTTATGTTATTAACGAGTTATGACTCAAAACATGATTAGCTGTTAGCTTCACATGGGGCTGTGCACTTAATGTGCCTCAATGCCTTAATGTTGCCCAGAAGACGAGGCGAAAACTACCTCATTTACAAAGCAGGTGAGTCAAATAAAGCAATTCCCAGAATAACTTGAACCGTTTCTGGGACATTTAACATTTTTTCAGCACTGGAAAATTGCTAAATCATTTTGCAGGTTTCTCCTCAGAAGTGGAGCAATACCTCCATGCAGGGACATGCAGGGGTAGGAGGCCTTCATCAGATCTTTGAGGAGAGCGTCGGCGTGCTCCTGTTTGTCCACAAAAATAATGACAGAGCCCTTTTCCTGATAGTGGCCCAGGATCTCCAGGAGCTTCAGGAACTTCTTGTCCTCCTCAATCACAAGCTGCAAGAGCAAATGTTAAACAATGCCAGAGTTTACTTGATCTCCAACAGGAACATTATAGGATTCTGCTTGGCAACAATGCACAATGAATTTCCGAGCAAATAATACATAAATGTATGAATGCATGCATGACTAAATGTTGAGAGAAACGTAATGAGTAAATAAATATAGAAAATAATAATGAATGCTGCAATGAAAAAATGAAAGGAGGTACATCCTGTTGTGACAAGTACACTGGGGAAAAACTCACAATCTCACAAAGTAGGGCTGGGCGATATATCGATATACTTGATATATTGCGGGTTTGTCTCTGTGCGATATAGAAAATGACTATATCCTGATATTCGAGTATACGTTCTCACGCAGTTGCTTTTAGCTGCGGGCATTACACTACAGGCTCTTCTCACTCTTTGTTGTCTCTCCTTCTCACAGAGACATAAAACAAGCGCACCTTCTTACATAAGTCACATACGTATACGCCCTCGCGGAGCAGAGAGGTAGCGGCATGGGTAACGTTAGCTGTGGTGCGAGTGGTAATACGAGAGAAAGAAGGTGCGAATCTGGTAACAAATGAAGGAAGAATCAATTCCCAAGAAAAACAGCAGGGGGCACATCATCTGGCGGTGGTTTGGCTTCAAGTGGGAATATGTCAAACAGACAACCGTAATTTGACAAGTGTGGGGCAAAAGCCTTGCTACAAAAAGTAACATTACTGCTAATATGTAGCATAATTTGAAAAGTCATCTACTATAGAATGAAGAGTGCTTGAAACTCTGCATGTCAACATCTCCGTTCGGTGCCACACCAACAAAATGCAGAGGCAACCATTTCCACATCAACACCGTATGAAAAAAATAGTCAACAACAGAAGGAGATAACGTCCGCAGGAACCTACCACATAGCAAAGGACATACACTATTTGATTTCCTATTATGCAGCTCATTTTTATTTGACAGTTATTGAAATATCTTGTGTGACATCATGCACAAAAGTGCACTTTATTTGTTTTAAACTATTGTAGTGGTGTTCTGTACAAAAAGTGCACTTTAATTTAGTGTTGTTTTGATATGTCATCTTAGTGACATCATGCACAAAAGTGCACTAATAGCTTCTTTTAAAATGTCTCTGACAATCTTGCACTTTCTGTTTTGAAATGACATGAATGTTTGTGCCACTGCTTAATAACTGTTTAATAAATACACTTTTGGTCAATTGACTTAGTTGTGATTTCCCTCTCTGCATGAAAGTTTAAAATGAGAATATATTAATGCAGTATGAACAAGAATGTTTTAATGTAGACACATAGAATCATCATACTGGTGTGATTATATGCATCAAGTGTTCATTCAAGGCTAAGGCAAAATATCGAGATATATATCGTGTATCGTGACATGGCCCAAAAATATCGAAATATTAAAAAAAGGCCATATCGCCCAGCCCTATCACCAAGTATATATTTCTAATTTCTTGTCAAAAAATATGAACAAACTTAATACAAGTCAGAATCCCCTGAATAGTCATTTTTCAGTGAGACATAACGTTTTTTTTAAGCCAATAGATCTTCTGAGGAAAAAAATACTACTTTTAAGCATCATAAGTTTGTTGTACGACAAAAAACTTAACAATACTATTAAGTATCGCTAATACGTTTTAGTTGCTAATTTCAAGATCACTTAAGTTTTTAAAGCTGCATTTTTTTTGCTCATTACAAGCAAAAATAACCTGTATTATTTAAATATATATATATTTTTAAAAGGGGCATTTTTTTCAGTGTGTATGTTCTACTAGAGTTGTACGATTGAGAAATAACCTAATTGCGATTTTTCTCTCCAAAATTGCGATTCGTTTTGCGATTTTTATCCTTTATACATGCATAAAAGTGGGAAAATAAGGAATGAAGGAAGACATGTTACTTTTAGACTATCAATCAACATATTCTTGTCTGAAAGTGCTACAGACTCAAACAATATGCAATAATCTACGTTCAAAAATATTTGAAAGTACATTATACAATGTGAAGCAGCTTGTCCATGATTTTAGCTTTTCACTGTGTAGCACTATCTGCTGGGTCTCGTGGATCATTACTAGGGCTGTGAATCTTTGGGTGTCCCACGATTCGATTCAATATCGATTCTTGGGGTCACGATTCGATTCAAAATCGATGTTTTTTTTTTTCAATTAAACACGATTCTCGATTGGGGCCCGGCCGGGCACAGCCCGAAGAGGCAACGTGGGTCCCCCCTCCAATGGGCTCACCACCCATAGCAGGGGCCATAGAGGTCGGGTGCAGTGTGAGCTGGGCGGCAGCCGAGGGCAGGGCACTTGGCGGTCCGATCCTCGGCTACATAAGCTGGCTCTTGGGACGTGGAACGTCACTTCGCTGGGGGGGAAGGAGCCTGAGCTAGTGCGTGAGGTGGAGAAGTTCCGGCTAGATATAGTCGGACTCACTTCGACGCACAGCAAGGGCTCTGGAACCACTTCTCTTGAGAGGGGCTGGACTCTCTTCCACTCTGGCGTTGCCGGCAGTGAGAGGCGACGGGCTGGGGTGGCAATTCTTGTTGCCCCTCGGCTCAAAGCCTGCACGTTGGAGTTCAACCCGGTGGACGAGAGGGTAGCTTCCCTCCGCCTTCGGGTGGGGGGACGGGTCCTGACTGTTGTTTGCGTTTACGCGCCAAACAGCAGCTCAGAGTACCCACCCTTTTTGGATTCACTCGAGGGAGTACTGGAGAGTGCTCCCCCGGGTGATTCCCTCGTTCTACTGGGGGACTTCAACGCTCATGTTGGCAGCGACAGTGAAACCTGGAGAGGTGTGATTGGGAAGAATGGCCGCCCGGATCTGAACCCGAGTGGTGTTCTGTTATTGGACTTTTGTGCTCGTCACAGATTGTCGATAACAAACACCATGTTCAAGCATAAGGGTGTCCATATGTGCACTTGGCACCAGGACACCCTAGGCCGCAGTTCCATGATCGACTTTGTAGTTGTGTCATCGGATTTGCGGCCTCATGTTTTGGACACTCGGGTGAAGAGAGGGGCGGAGCTTTCTACCGATCACCACCTGGTGGTGAGTTGGCTGCGATGGTGGGGGAGGATGCCGGACAGACCTGGCAGGCCCAAACGCATTGTGAGGGTTTGCTGGGAACGCATGGCAGAGTCTCCTGTCAGAGAGAGTTTCAATTCCCACCTCCGGAAGAACTTTGAACATGTCACGAGGGAGGTGCTGGACATTGAGTCCGAGTGGACAATGTTCCGTACCTCTATTGTCGAGGCGGCCGATTGGAGCTGTGGCCGCAAGGTGGTTGGTGCCTGTCGTGGCGGTAATCCTAGAACCCGTTGGTGGACGCCGGCGGTGAGGGATGCCGTCAGGCTGAAGAAGGAGTCCTATCGGGTTCTTTTGGCTCATGGGACTCCTGAGGCAGCAGACAGGTACCGACAGGCCAAGCGGTGTGCGGCTTCAGCGGTCGCGGAGGCAAAAACTCGGACATGGGAGGAGTTCGGGGAGGCCATGGAAAAAGACTTCCGGACGGCTTCGAAGCAATTCTGGACCACCATCCGCCGCCTCAGGAAGGGGAAGCAGTGCAGTGTCAACACCGTGTATGGTGGGGATGGTGCTCTGCTGACCTCGACTGCGGATGTTGTGGATCGGTGGAGGGAATACTTCGAAGACCTCCTCAATCCTACCAGCACGTCTTCCTATAAGGAAGCAGGGCCTGGGGAATCTGTGGTGGGCTCTCCTATTTCTGGGGCTGAGGTTGCCGAGGTAGTTAAAAAGCTCCTCGGTGGCAAGGCCCCGGGGGTGGATGAGATCCGCCCGGAGTTCCTTAAGGCTCTGGATGTTGTGGGGCTGTCTTGGTTGACAAGACTCTGCAACATCGCGTGGACATCGGGGGCGGTACCTCTGGATTGGCAGACCGGGGTGGTGGTTCCTCTCTTTAAGGAGGGGAACCGGAGGGTGTGTTCCAACTATCGTGGGATCACACTCCTCAGCCTTCCCGGTAAGGTCTATTCAGGTGTACTGGAGAGGAGGCTACGCCGGATAGTCGAACCTCGGATTCAGGAGGAACAGTGTGGTTTTCGTCCTGGTCGTGGAACTGTGGACCAGCTCTATACTCTCGGCAGGGTCCTTGAGGGTGCATGGGAGTTTGCCCAACCAGTCTACATGTGCTTTGTGGACTTGGAGAAGGCATTCGACCGTGTACCCCGGGAAGTCCTGTGGGGAGTGCTCAGAGAGTATGGGGTAACGGACTGTCTTATTGTGGCAGTTCGCTCCCTGTATAATCAGTGTCAGAGCTTGGTCCGCATTGCCGGCAGTAAGTCGGACACGTTTCCAGTGAGGGTTGGACTCCGCCAAGGCTGCCCTTTGTCACCGATTCTGTTCATAACCTTTATGGACAGAATTTCTAGGCGCAGTCAGGGCGTTGAGGGGATCTGGTTTGGTGGCTGCAGGATTAGGTCACTGCTATTTGCAGATGATGTGGTCCTGATGGCTTCCTCCGGCCAAGATCTTCAGCTCTCACTGGATCGGTTCGCAGCCGAGTGTGAAGCGACTGGGATGGGAATCAGCACCTCCAAGTCCGAGTCCATGGTTCTCTCCCGGAAAAGGGTGGAGTGCCATCTCCGGGTTGGGGAGGAGATCTTGCCCCAAGTGGAGGAGTTCAAGTACCTCGGAGTCTTGTTCACGAGTGGGGGAAGAGTTGATCGTGAGATCGACAGGCGGATCGGTGCGGCGTCTTCAGTAATGCGGACGCTGTATCGATCCGTTGTGGTGAAGAAGGAGCTGAGCCGGAAGGCAAAGCTCTCGATTTACCGGTCGATCTACGTTCCCATCCTCACCTATGGTCAAGAGCTTTGGGTCATGACCGAAAGGACAAGATCACGGGTACAAGCGGCCAAAATGAGTTTCCTCCGCCGAGTGGCGGGGCTCTCCCTTAGAGATAGGGTGAGAAGCTCTGTCATTCGGAGGGAGCTCAAAGTAAAGCCGCTGCTCCTCCACATCGAGAGGAGCCAGATGAGGTGGTTCGGGCATCTGGTCAGGATGCCACCCGAACGCCTCCCTAGGAAGGTGTTTCGGGCACGTCCGACCGGTAGGAGGCCACGGGGAAGACCCAGGACACGCTGGGAAGACTATCTCTCCCGGCTGGCCTGGGAACGCCTCGGGATCCCCCGGGAGGAGCTGGACGAAGTGGCTGGGGAGAGGGAAGTCTGGGCTTCCCTGCTTAAGCTGCTGCCCCCGCGACCCGACCTCGGATAAGCGGAAGAAGATGGATGGATGGATGGACGATTCTCGATTCAAAAACGATTTTTTTCCCGATTCAAAAGGATTCTCTATTCATTCAATACATAGGATTTCAGCAGGATCTACCCCAGTCTGCTGACATGCAGAGTAGTAGATTTTTGTAAAAAGCTTTTATAATTGTAAAGGACAATGTTTTATCAACTGCTTGCAATAATGTAAATTTGTTTTAACTATTAAATGAACCAAAAATATAACTTGTTTTATCTTTGTGAAAATATTGGACACAGTGTGTTGTCAAGCTTATGAGATGCGATGCAAGTGTAAGCCACTGTGACATTAATTTATTTTTATTTTTATAAATGTCTAATGATAATGTCAATGAGGGATTTTTAATCACTGCTGTGTTGAAATTGTAACTAATATTGATACTGTTGTTGATAATATTCATTTTTGTTTCACTACTTTTGGTTTGTTCTGTGTCGTGTTTGTGTCTCCTCTCAATTGCTCTGTTTATTGCGGTTCTGAGTGTTGCTGGGTCGGGTTTGGTTTTGGAATGGGATTTAATTGTTATGGTATTGCTGTGTATTGTTTTGTTGGATTGATTAACTAAAAAAATAAATAAATAAATGACTAACTAAAAATTTTAAAAAAATACAAATTTAAATAAAAAATTAAAAAAAAATTTTTTTTTTTTAAATGAGAATCGATTCTGAATCGCACAACGTGAGAATCGCGATTCGAATTCAAATCGATTTTTTCCCTCACCCCTAATCATTACCTCAATTGGCAACCAGATCGTAACGTCCAAAAAGGAAGAGCGAATTTATTTCACAGATTACTTTCGTTGTTTTTATGTGAGCTATGATGGACAGACAACAGAACATTTCAACAAGAAGGCTTACCACATGTTGTTCCACATCGGAGCAGACCACGCTGCGGCCTCCCACCTGGATCTCAAGAGGCTTAGCCAGGATCCTTCGAGCGAGAGCTTCCATGGCTCTGGGGAAGGTGGCGGAGAACATCACTGTCTGCCGGTCAGGACGAACATTGTCCACGATGCGCATTACCTTGCGGAGGAACCAGAGATTACTATTAATGACTGACCTGAACAAAGCTTCAAAACAATCTGGTCTGGTGCCCACCTGTGGCTCAAAGCCCATGTCAAACATCCTGTCAGCTTCATCCAGCACCACATAGGTCGATCTGCGCAGGTTGGTGACGCGACCTGGACATCAAGGTAGAGGAGCATGAATCAAAGCGTTTAGACAGATCATACATTATTCTTCAAAAGGCATGAAGCTAATAATGGAGCAAATAAAAAAAGACTAGACTACTTCATCCTGACTTCTTTTAAACATTGTAGAATACTAGGTTGCATTTGTAAACTGTCATCTTTATTTCTGGCTCAATTTTGCTTCGGCTATTTCAGGTCTTGCGTACCATCTCATTGGCATGGGGAGACCTGTAAAAGTCAGAAAACAGCCTCAAGATACAAAACAAGAGAGGGATGGAGTCCCATCAAGCACTATCTGACCAAACGCCTTTTCACCTAAAAGGGAAACATATTACAGATTACATCGCATGTGTGGAAACAACAGAAGCACCCTCAAAACCTTTTAATGTATGTATTTATATATATCACTGAAGAACCTTGGATGAGCATTCATCAAGAAAGTGGCTTTCACATGGCTCCAGGTGCACCTACCTGCACCTGCCCTGATCTTCACTCTTGTAGACAAGACACATCCAAAAAGCAGTCAGATAACAGTTTAGTAAGAAGTACTGTATGAGTATTTGAGTTTTTACATATACTGTAGTAATATACAGTGCATTTAGAAAGTATTCACTGTGCTTCACTTTTTCCACATTGCTATGTTATACAGCTTTGTTCCATAATGAATACATTCATTTTTGTCCTCAAAATTCTACACACAGTACCCCTGAATGACCATGTAACAATGTATGAGAAGTTTTTGCGTAAGAAAGAAATGTCATGTACATAAGTATTGACAGTCTTTGCTCATTATTTTGTTGATGTCTTTTTAAATACGATGCCACAAGCTTGGCACACCTATCTTTAGGCATTTTCACCCATTCTTCTTTGCAGAACCTCTCAAGCTCCATCATATTGAAAAAGAAAGCCATTTTTTACATCCCTCCAGATGTTAAATGGGATCCAGGTCTGGGCTCTGGCTGGGCCATTCAAGGACATTTACAGAGTTGTCCTGAAACCATTCCTCTGATATCTCGGCAATGTGCTTAAGGTTGTTGTCCGGCTGAAAGAACAACCGTTGTCGCAGTCGGACTTCAAGAGCGCTCTGGAGCAGGTTTTCATCCAGGATGTCTCCGTACATTGCTGCATTCATCTTTACCTCTATCGTGACTGGTCTCCTACTTCCTGCTGCTGAAAAAACATCCCCAGAGCATGGTGCTGCCACATCCATGCTTCACTGTAGAAATGGTGTTGGCCTGGTGATGAGCGGTGTCTGGCTTCCTCCAAACATGACACCTGGCATTCACGCCATAGACTTAACTCTTTGTCTCATCAGACCAGAGAATTTTGTTTCTCACGGTCTGAGAGTCTTACGGATGCATTTAAGCAAACTTTATACTAAGAAACGTCTTCCGTCTGGCCACTATACAGGCCTGATTGGTGGATTGCTGCAGAGATGGTTGTCCTTCTCGTAGGTTCTCGTCTCTACACAGAGGAATGTTGTAGCTCAGACAGAGTGACCATCGGGTTCTTGGCCATCTTTTTGGCTAAGGACCTTAGTTCTCCCCCTCAGTTTAGACCAGTGTTTTTCCAACCTTTTTGGAGCCAAGGCACTTTTTTTTCATTGAAAAAATCCAGAGGCACTCCACCAGCAAAAAACATTAAAAAAATGAAACTCAGTAGCCGATATTGACAATAAAAAGCCGTTCTCGCAATTGTTGGATATAAATCAAACCATATCCAACCATGCATCACTATAGCTCTTGTCTCAAAGTAGATGTACTGTCACATCATGCCGTGACTTATTTTGAGTTTTTTGCTGTTTCCCTGTGCTTAGTGTTTTAGTTCTTGTCTTGCGCTCCTATTTTGGTGGCTTTTCCTCATTTGTTGGTATTTTCCTGTAGCAGTGTCATGTCTTCCTTGAACGCTAATCCCCGCACCTGCTTTTTTTTTCGCAATCAAGACTATTTAAGTTGTGCGGACGCTATCCTTCTTAGTGGGGACATTGTTGATTGTCATGTCATGTACGGATGTACTTTGTGGACACCGTATGCGCTACACGCTGTAAGTCTTTGCTGTCGTCCAGCATTCTGTTTTTGTTTACTTTGCAGCCAGTTCAGTTTTAGTTTTGTTTTGCAAAGCCTTCCCTAAGCTTCAATGCCTTTTCTTAGGGGCACTCGCCTTTTGTTTATTTTTGGTTTAAGTGTTAGATACCATTTTACCTACACGCTGCCTCACGCATATTGTGATCACGACAAACCATGTTCCCGACATCTACAAAGCAATTAGCTACCGGGTGCCACCTACTGATATGGAAGAGTATTACACGGTTACTCTGCCGAGCTCTAGACAGCACAGACACTCAACAACGGCACATTTGCGGATTATAATTACTGGTTTGCAAAAAATATTTTTCACCCAATAAAGTGAAATTACATAATCTGCCACGGCACACCAGACTGTATTTTACGGCACAGTGGTTGAAAAACACTGGTTAAAACAACCAGCCAGCTCTAGGAAGAGTCCTGGTGGTTCCAAACTTCTTACAATTACAGATGATGGAGGCCACTGTGCTCATTGGGATCTTCAAGGCAGCAGATAGTTTTCTATACCCTTCCCCAGATTTTTGCCTTGAGACAATTCTGTTTTGGAGGTCTACAGACAATTCCTTCGAACTCAATCTTGGTTTGTGCTCTGCCATGCACTATCGAGTGTGGAACCTCACATATAGACAGGTGTGTGTGCATTTCCAAATCATGTCCAACCAACTGAATTTACCACAGGTGGACTCCAATTAAGCTGTAGGAACATCTTATATGGATGATCAGTTGAAACAGGTTGCACCTGAGCCCACTTTTGAGCTTCATGGCAAAGGCTGTAAGAACTTATGTAAATGTAATTTCTTAGCTTTTATATTTAAAAACATTTGAAAACATAAAAAATAAATAAATTGTAAAATTTTGGAATAAGGCTGTAAAATAATACAAATGTGGGAAAAGTGAAAAAGTGTATTTTTACCAACTCAGAGGCAATCCAGCAGCTCAATATGTCAATATAGCAGCATAAACTATGCGATCACGGCGCCACTAAATATAGTTTGTCTGCGTTAGTGCTTATAATAACAATATAGCATACGGTACTTGGTTAATATTTCTTTCTTTCTTTCTTTAGTTTATTTCGAACATGAACACACTTACAATATAATACATCACACAGTTTCATATCATTTCACTTTACATCATGTCCAAAAAGGAGTAGGAAGAAGCAAAGCTTATTTAATCCTACCCCTTTCCCACTTCAGAGCGTTTACAAATATATACATTCATTTACTGACCTTTTTATAATAAAATAACATCAGTGAATTAGTATACACAACAGTTTTGTAATATGTAATTAATTAATTCAGTCATTATTAACATACTGAGATGAAGAATATCTTATTTTCAATAATCTTATTTTCAATAAGGTTGAAAGTATTTCTCATAATTCTTCTTCTTTGTACTTTGTAAGCACCATTAATTTGAACAACCTCTTAAACTGGATCATATCAGTACAATGTTTAACTTCATTACTTAATCCATTCCATAATTTAATTCCACATTCTGATATGCCAAAGGTTCTAAGTGTTGTACGTGCATACAAATGTTTTAAATTAGATTTTCCTCTAAGGTTATATTTCTCCTCTTTAGTTGAGAAGAATTGTTGTACATTCTTTGGTAGCAGGTTATAGTTTGCTTTGTACATCATTTTAGCTGTTTGCAATTTTACCAAATCACCGAACTTTAATATGTTTCACTCAATAAATAAAGGGTTTGTATGTTCTCTATATCCAAAATTGTGTATCAGTCTAATTGATCTTTTTTGTAACACGGTTAGCGAATGTAGCGCACATTTGTAGTTATTTCCCCATATTTCTGCACAATAGCTCACTATTTAGGTCACAAGATGTAATTGGAATATTGTTGGCACTTTTAGGATGATTTCTTAGAGGCGGAATAGTGTACTCCCATTAGCTGCATTGTTAGCCACCACTTACTTGCCGTATTTTACGAATTAGAATGCATAAAAAAAAATAATACATGTGTTCTTGTCTTGTCTGCAGTTACCCTTTAAAGTTGTTTAACATGTTAATTGCAAATACTGTATATTACCTTCTTTCGCTCAGGCAAAATGAAACGGCATTAATGTAGATGAAAAACTAATATCTAATCATGAAATTAATCCACATCAAACCTGTGATGAATCTGATTGATTGACGATTGATTGAGTGGTTTGACGACCCCAGTGTGTGTGTGTACACAAAAAGGCACGCACGAACGCACACACACATTTGTAGTGGACTTGTTGTTGTCCACTCACAAAGAACACATGACAAGAACACAGTTTAAAGCCCGGGTACACATGTACATTAGAAAGTGTAAGACCACTGACCACTGTTGGCGCCCAGCATGTCAATCATTCGTCCCGGCGTGCACACGATGATCTCGGCTCCTCGTTTCAGCTCGGCAATCTGCGGGCAAACAAGTCAACGTTGCGGTTATTGTGACTAGGGCAGTGGTTCTTAACCTGGGTTCGATCGAACCCTAGGGGTTCGGTGAGTCGGGCTCAGGGGTTCGGCAGAGGTCAAAACACACCCGACTCATCGTGTAAATAAAAACTTCTCCCTGTCGGCGTATTACGGATACGACAACAGCAGAAGTCAGACTGATTTGCAGGCGTGTAATTTGTTGTGAGTTTATGCACTGTGTTGGTTTTGTTCTTTGAACAAGGTGATGTTCATGCACGGTTCATTTTTTGCACCAGTAAAAAAAAACATGGTAACACTTTAGTACGGGGAACATATTCACCATTGATTAATTGCTTATTAACATGCAAATTAGTAACATATTGGCTCTTAACTAACCATTATTAAGTACTTATTAATGGCCTTATTATAACATTAACCCTCTAACCCTGGCCCTAACCCTCTAACCCTAACCCTAACCAAATAACTCTAAATTAAGTCTTTGTTACTTAGAATATGTTCTCCATACTAAAGTGTTACCAAAAACATATAACTTTGTCTTGAATTTGAAAAAAAATATATATATATATATTTTTCACTAAAGAAGGGTTCGGTGAATGCGCATATGAAACTGGTGGGGTTCGGTACCTCCAACAAGGTTAAGAACCATTGGACTAGGGTCTTTACCGGCTTTTAACGTGTGACTGGAAGGTTTACCTGTTCACTGATACCCGTGCCTCCATAAACACACACCACTCTCAGTCCTAGCGACTTGGAAAACTTCTTGCACTCCTTGGTGATCTGCAGGGCCAGCTCTCTGGTGGGCGTCATGATCACAGCTGAAGGAGAAGATGGAAAGAAAGACAATAAATGACTAACATATGTTAGAAAATGATCAAGTGCTTACAAATGGGTCCCTCGGACTCTTCCAGGGGCCTCTGGTCCATGATGTGTCGGAACATTGGGAGAAGGAAGGCAATGGTTTTGCCGCTGCCCGTCTTTGCGATGCCAATGAGGTCTCTGCCGCACATGATGGCGGGTATGGCCTGGGCCTGAATGGGAGTAGGCTTCTCGTAGCCCTGCCTAGAATGGACGTGTGAAGGAAGATAAGCTCCTGGACAGATTAAACCATTACTCCAACTAGGGTTGGACAATTAATCTTATTGGATTATTGCTTCTCACAATCATGTAAATATAATAATCGGTATGTAGAGACGACCACTTGAAACAGCGACCAAACTAGAAAGCTAAGGCTAGCGAGAACAAGCCATACACCCACAACACATCCCATCTGCTTGTGTTGTTGTGAACGACATCATTCATGGATGTAACAACAATGTACAAACAAAAGTCACAACTTGAAAGGCGCTGTCTCTCTCTCTTTATTTTTTTAATTTTAATTTTTTTTTTTTTTTTAAAGTGCCTCAAGTCGCCTCTTTACTCGTCAAGTTGCGAACAACAGCTAAGCACACTTCCTCCCTTGACAATAATAGCACGATGTGCAACATCCGGTCTGACCGCGCCAACAAAATAAGGGTTTAAAAAAAAAAGTACTTTACACAAGCATAATGTACTTAAAGCACTTACTGATACATTTACAGATGCATAATGCTTTGACCTTAAGTACTGGTCAAAATTGTCCAAAGGTGCATTGTAAGATTTTTGCATCCAATTAAACATTCATTTACATTTTATTTGACGCAAAACGTGAAGTGTAAAAGGTGAAAAAATAGAATTAAAAACAATTAAAATGGAAAAACTGAATTGTATTGTTGTTTATATTGCTATTGTTATTTAAATGTATGGATATTACTATAGTAGGAGCCTAAATGCTGTTTAAGTTCATTTACATTTTATGGAAGGTGCTTTATGTTTATTCAGCCAAAATGGGACTATTTACTTTATTTGCACAATACGAAAATGTATATATTGCATTCTTAGAATAATTATAAGGTACACTTTATTTGTAATTATTACATTCGTCTGAATAATTTGAGAACGTACTATTTTATACCGCTTTAATACAGTGACGATTACGTAACTGTTTAATTGCATACATGGCGGAAGGATATGTGTGGTAATATGGTTTGGACACAAGGTATTATGGGTAATGGCAGTCAGGTATGGGGCAACTGAGCCACAGTTTTTTGACTTTACTCTTACTTTTTCTACACTGCAAAAACTGAAATCTAAGTAAGATTCAATATGTCAAATAAGGGTGCTATTTGCTTATTTTCCATCTGACAAGATAATTCTTCTCACTAAGCAGATTTTATGTTAGAGTGTGAGGCTTGTTTTAAGTGTTTTGGTCCTAAATGATCTCAGTAATCTATTACAGCTTGTTGCTGAGATTTTATGACCTATATTGAGTAAAACATGCTTGAAACTAGAATATCAACTGTTGCAAACCTGTGTCACCAACATTCACACATATAAAACTGCTTTTTCAAAGTAATAATTTCTTATTTCAAGCATTAAATAAAAAAACATGACTTTGACACAATTGTGTCTCATAATTAAACTGGCAGTTAATATTTAAACATTTAACATGTGACATTTCAAAACAATTTTGAACAGAAATAGTTCATGCACATTCAGATAAATTCTTCAAAATTACAATAAAAAAAAATTGTCCGGGGCCCGGGCTGCAAATATATATATATATATATATATATATATATATATATATATATATATATATATATATATATATATATATATATATATATATATATAGATACACATATACATGTATATATACTATATTCCTTGCTCACTAATTGACTGAAAGAGCACGCACTTGGCGCGATGATGTCATGTTATCGATGGGAAAATGCATTTTTAGACAATATGATTTACCTGAGCGTTGCCTTTTTGCCTAGTTTTTAGTGTAAGTTTGCTGGTTTCAAGAAATGTAATGCCGAGCGCATATCATTATGTCAAGATAATGGCACTAGCATTTACTTTATTTAAGAATATTTTTGAACATATTGACAAAAAAGGTCTCATATTTGTTTTTGCTACAAAGAAAAGTGCACTTGTTATTAGTGAGAATATACTTATTTTAAGGTATTTTGGGGTTCATTGAGGTTAGCTAATTCTACTTGTTTTGGAAAGTCTTGACAAGCCAAATGTTCTTGTTCTATTGGCAGATAATTTTGCTTAGTTCAAGTAAAATACCCCTCATTTTTGTATTTTTTTCCCTTGTTTTTGAACACTGACTTTTTGCAGTGTAACTCTTTCTTACTGTAACAAACTCGCTTTATTTTGCCATTCATTTGTTCCGGGAGCAGGAGAAAGTAGAGGAGCGTCAAGCTAAGGCTTCATTAGGAATCTACAACTATTATTATTAAACTTGTTGTGATTTATTTGTTAGTAATTTATATGTTTTTTAAAATACAATGATATTTAAAGTTGCGTTTTGGTGGTACAATAAATATTTATGTTTTCAAATTATGAATAATTGTGATTACAATGTTATTCAAAAACAATCGTGATTATTATTTTGGCCATAATCGTCGAGCCCCAACTCCAACTCACTTCTTGAGGGAATTGAGGATCTTCATGGACACGCCACACTGCACCCAGGTCTTGATGGGTTTGGGACAGCCCTTCCCCTTAACCGTGATGCCCTCCAGTTCTGAGCGGTACGCAATGACGTCTGCAATGGACCGGAAACTCGTCAGAAGCGAGAAGAGACGATTTGTTCTTGTTTTGCTTACGGACCCTCTGCGGACATCCTGGCCAGCTCGGGAACCTCCACATAGAAGTTTTTACGGTAGGGCTCGTACTCAATCTTGCCGTGGTCCACAGGTTCCAAGACCTTCCTCTGTTTGGTCTGAAAGCCTGTGAGAGCCGTCTGCAGGTCTACTTCCTCCTCCTCTGATGAGTACTGTCCAACACGTTTGACTTTTCATTAGCTTTGCCACCAAGAGACAATTGATAGAAGAGTGTGAAAACTACCTCCATGGCGTCCTGGTCGTTCTCCATCAGCTCTCCCTTCTTCTTGTGAAAGTGAAGGCCTTTCTTTGTTTTCACCACTGTCACTACTTTGGTGAGCATCACACCTCCCTTTTGTTACCAAATGAAAATACGTGAATGATCCAGAAGACAAGCACAATCCTATGTCGTCTTCTTCCCTGACCCACCTTATCGTTTCCTTTCACGCCTCCCATGTTGAACTTCTTCACCTCCTGCTTTACCTCCTCCATGTAAGCGTCCAGGGGGTCGATGTCGTCCTCTTCGTCCTCCATCTCCGCGGGGGTCTCCTTCTCCTTGTCGCCATCGTCTGTCTTGTCCTCATCCTCTTTGGCGTCACCTTTTTCATCCCCCTCTTCCTCATCGTCGTCCGCCTCTATCGGCGTGGGCGTGTCCTCGTCGTCGTCTGAAAAGGAGGAGGCTGTTTATGCCAGGGCCGATAACACATTTTGCTGGACGATATATTGTCCCACAAAGTGCAATGGAAGCATAGTATACAATAACATTTAGATTAGAGATGTCCGATAATATCGGACTGCCGAAATTATCGGCCGATAAATGCTTTAAAATGTAATATTGGAAATTATCGGTATCGGTTTCAAAAAGTAAAATGTATGACTTTTTAAAACGCCGCTGTACGGAGTGGTACACGGACGTAGGGAGAAGTACAGAGCGCCAATAAACCTTAAAGGCACTGCCTTTGCGTGCCGGCCCAGTCACATAATATCATCGGCTTTGCACACACATAAGTGAATGCCCCGCATACTTGGTCAACAGCCATACAGGTCACACTGAGGGTGGCCGTATAAACAACTTTAACACTGTTACAAATATGCGCCACACTGTGAACCCACACCAAACAAGAACGACAAACCCATTTCGGGAGAACATCCGCACCGTAACACAACATAAACACAACAGAACAAATACCCAGAAAACCTTGCAGCACTAACTCTTCCGGGATGCATCAATATACAAACCCCGCTACCCCTACCCCCACCTCAACCCCACCCACCTCAACCTCCTCATGCTCTCTCAGGGAGAGCATGTCCCAAATTCCAAGCTGCTGTTTTGAGGCATGTTAAAAAAAATAATGCACTTTGTGACTTCAATAATAAATATGGCAGTGCCATGTTGGCATTTTTTTCCATAACTTGAGTTGATTTATTTTGGAAAACCTTGTTACATTGTTTGATGCATCCAGCGGGGCATCACAACAAAATTAGGCATAATAATGTGTTAATTCCACGACTGTATATATCGGTATCGGTTGATATCGGAATCGGTAATTAAGAGTTGGACAATTTCGGAATATCGGATATCGGCAAAAAAGCCAATATCGGACATCTCTATGACATATATATGATGATGTCATATTAACAACACCCCTTCGCCACGCCACCACTGCCACGTATATAGTGGCAATCTAGGGGAAACCCTGCTGGCAGATTCATTTTCAGGAGCAGAAAACCAATATTATCATTTGGATGCTGTAAGTCCGTTAAAATCGGCTAATAAGAAAAGTTATGACATCATCTGGATGCTTTTAGTCCTTTAAAATAAACTGTTAATTTCCAAAGTATAATTGTAGCAAAAGCAGTGTTTTCTCACCGTCATCATCCTCCAGGCTCCACTTCTTGCCCTGCTTCATCTCCTCCAGCTCCTTCTTGATCTCGCCAATGTTCTCGATGGCCTTCTTCCTCTGCTCCTCCCTCCACTTCTCCACCCGCTCCTTCCTCTTCCTCATCTCTTCCTCCAGTTTGTTTTGGTCGAAATCCTGCTGCTCCAACACGGGTTTGGACATTTCACTAACATCTTACTGTACCGCATAAGAATCAGTATTTCCACTTACGTCGTCAACTTTCTCCTCTTCCTTCTCCTCTTTAATCTTCTTCTTGTCAGACGCAACATCAGGAAGGTCCTTCTCTTTGCTTTTGGGCCTGTGAGGAAGACAACAAGCTTCATAAAGAACGTCTACTAACGCAACACAACCAGGAGTACAGACTGTTGGAGGAATCCTGCTCACTTTTCGTCGCTTTTTCTGTTCTTGCTGGGGCTGGCAGAGCGGGACCTCTTGGCTCGTGTCTTGCTGGCCGGCTTCTTCCTGTCGGGACTTCTGGATCTCCTCCTCTCCCTGCTCCTGGAACGCCTGCAGCCACAAGAAAAACGAGTGAGAATCACCCGTTGACAAAATGGAACACTTGCAGAAAACCAATACTGATACAGAGCCAACATCTCAGCAAATAAGCAACGCAATAGATCTGGGGTGTCAAACTCATTTTAGCCCAGGTGCCGCGTGGAGGAAAATCTGTGCACGCGCGGGCCGGACTTTTAAAATGATGGTGTGGAGGGGGGCGTGGTCTGCGGGCCTGCAGTGAAGCGGGGTGTGCCAGGACCAGCTTCGAAATCAGCGACAGGTGCATAGATGTCCCACCTGGGCCTGGTTATCTACTCACCTGTCGCACTGTTAAAAGGAGCAGCCGGGAGGAGAGAGGTGTTGGAGCTGAGAGCGAGAGAGTGACGAAGACGGACAGAAAAAGACAATCGCTGAAAAGCAACCTATTGAGAGAAGAAAATAAAACTGTATTGTAACCCTGATCCGGGCTCTCATGGTGTTGATTGGTGATCCGAAGAACCCCCTGGAGGGCAACCTCCACAGATGGCATTAAAACTAAAAAATAAAGACAACTTCAGATTAGGGATGTCCCGATCCAGGTTTTTGCACTTCCGATCCGATACCGATATTGTTTTTGCACTTCCGATCCGATACCGATACTGACTGATACTGGCCTATCCGAGCATGTATTAAAGTTTAAAGTTATTTAGCCTACTTAGTTGTCAGAATTAAGGCTGAAACGACGCGTCGACGTAGTCAACGTCATCGGTTACGTAAATACGTCGACGTCGTTTTTATGCTTCGACGCGTCGCATATTTACGTCACACTGCCGTCATGGCGGAGCGCAAAGCAGATGATGCGAGCGGTGCGAGCGAGGGAAAAAAAGCACGCCAAAAGTCGTCAAAAGTGTGGGAGTATTTCAATAAACAAATGTATATAATTCGGCATTATTTCGGCCAGTAGGCTTATAAAATCAGAGCCGATCAGTTTACGTTCGCGCGCAGGTATAACGCGGCGCGCTCCTGTCTCATCTGCTGGTGCGCGAGCCCGGTAATTAGACCGCTGTGTCAAATCAAGGAGTACAAAAGACGCCAGCGCAGAGTGGAAAAAGGTTTAGTTCATTACAGATAACCCAGAGTTGTGCCAAAAGTATGTAAGATTTAATATTTCTCTTCGTGGGTGTGGCGCACTTGTTGCGCTGGTGAGATGGGAGGGGGGGTTGTGTGCATGTAGCGTGCTTAGTCTGGAGGCTAAATACACACAGTGTGTTATGTAACTGTTGTTTAGTGTTGATATTCTTTGCTTAGTTTGATAAATGTTGGAGCAGTTTGCTTCATCAGGAGGGTGAAGTCGCTCAATTTAAAGTGTTGGATTTAACTGTGTTGGTGAGGGCGTAGAAAAAGGGGCATTTTTCTACCAGTAGACAGCGTTTAAGATTGAGTGTTTCACTGCTAAATTAATAATATATTTATATTGAATATGGATTTTAAATATGTATCTAAATAGGTGGTTAATTGGTTAGGTATTTATGTATTTGCATATTGGGTTTTCTGTTGCATTTATCTATTGTGTTTCTGGTGTTAAATGTATTTTATATGTATCTTGGTGCATTTATGTTGAGACAATTTATTTAAAATCTGTTTTAACTTAAAGGGAAAAGATGTGTCCATTTTCTTGCACTTGTTTAATGGTTAAGAGATTGATAGCTAATTAATAGTTGTAAATTATGGGATTGATAATTGATTGATTTTTTACAGCATGTTAATCTTGTGGTGTTTTGTCCTTAAAGGTTTTTCACCTACTAAAGAAGCTAAATGCTACTAAAGGCTACTAAAGACAGCTAATGACAGCTAAAGAAACTAAAGTATTAACACTGCTAAAGACTGCTAAAAAGACTAAAGAAGAAAAAAAGAAGCTGTTTCTTGGTTGGAAAAACTGTTGCAAACTAAAGGAAAATAAAAGGAAAAAGTAACTACGGTCTGGTCTTTTGAGTGAAATCCAGAAGCCACATTCAGCATTGGTACATCCCTTCAAGTGTGGGATAAGCACAGCGAAAAAAGCAAAACACTTGACAGTTGTTGTATGCACACTGTGTCGAGCGGAAATGGCCTATCATAGCAGCACAACGGCTATGAAGGAACATTTGAAAAGAAAACACCCGACAGCGTTCTTGCCATCACCATCAACTAGTCAATCGTCCGCGTGAGTATACATTGTCATCATTACACAAAATCATGAATGTGTCATTTGTATCTGCGTTGTAAATTCATAAACTAAAACACTGTTTCGCTCTGAGAGGCGCGTTTGGCATGCCTGTTCAGTGTTTACAAAGACGCGCTCCTCTTTAACGCTAACGTTAATTAGTTGTGCAAATACCTTTTACAACATTAACAGTTACATATACTATGTACAAACCAACAATTAACTTTCACTTTAATCATACTATCATTGTTGTGTTATTAAGCAAAATAAGCAATACTTTTACTTTTGTTGAAATGTTTACACTGTTACAGAATATTTCGTTTTGCACTTTTTTGTATTGGATGTTTATCTTTATTTTTGCACATTTTAAAGCAAAATAAGCAATACTTTTACTTTAGAAATGCTTATACTATTGCAGAATATTAAGATTTGCACTGGATGTTTACTTTTATATTTGCACATTAAAAAGCAAATAAGCTACTTTTAATTTTGTTAAATGTTAAAAGTTTTAAATGTTTACATTGTTACAGAATATTTTGTCATGTTGTTGTCAATGTTGACTGAGTGGCCATACTTTTTTTTTTGTATATAAAAGTCATGCCTTTTGAAAAAACTGGCCAACATTTATTTTTTCATCTTCATTTTAAATAAAAAAAATAATCGGTAAAAGGAAAAATAATCTATAGATTAATCGAAAAAATAATCTATAGATTAACCGATTAATCGAAAAAATAATCTATAGATTAATCGATAGAAAAATAATCGTTAGCTGCAGCCTTAGTCAGAATCATGTTGAAAAGGGTTTTAGTACTCTTGAAAACAACTAGCCAGCTGAATTAGGGGAGTTTGAATAATACACAATGGTTGGTAACAAGAAACTGACCTGTTTATTCAAGGATAAACACAAAATAGACAAAATTATACATGACAAACAGAAATGGCATCATTGAACTAGGGCTGGGCAATATGGCCTTTTTTTAAAATTCCGATATATTTAGGCCATGTCACGATGCACCATATATATGTGGATATTTTGCCTTAGCCTTGAATGAACACTTGATGCATATAATCACAGCAGTATGATGATTCTATGTGTCTACATTAAAACATTCTTCTTCATACTGCATTAATATATGCTACTTTTAAACTTTCATGCAGAGAAGGAAATCACAACTAAAAAAATCACTATTTTTTTCATACGGTGTTGATCTGGAAATGTTTGCCTCGGCATTTTGATGGTGTGGGCGTGTGGCACCGAATGGAGATAAGCGTCTCGGCAGACGTTACAATATTTGAACAATGATGACGAAAACTGTTTTCTCTGTCGTGTCCGTGTGTCGAAAATTGTTATGCGCTTATTTTTTTTATTGATTTTGTGCGTGGCATAGATTTGCCGTGCGCAATTGCACAGGCGCGCACCTTAGCGGCTGCGCTAGCATCACAGCTAACGTTAGCCATGCTGCTACCTCTCTGCTCGGGGAGGACGTATACGTATGTGACGTATGACGTGACAGTATGTGACGTGTGTAAGAAGGTGCGCTCGCTGTCTGTGAGAGGGAGACACAGGAAAGAGTGAGAAGAGCCTGTCGTGTACTGCCAGCAGCTAAAAGCAACTGCGTGAGAATCCACAGACCTGTGGATGTGTTGAAGGTGTGCTGGAAAATGCGGAACGGAAATTAGGGAGCAGCAGAAAAGTGGAATGTATTATCTAAATCGGTGCGTTGAAAAACACGGACCGGAGTTTTTTTTAAAAACTGGATCTGGATCGGCATTTTCCCATGTCTTGCCGATACGCATTTTTTGGCAAATATCGGCGGCCGATCCGATCCAAATATCGGATCGGGACATCCCTACTTCAGATTGTTTTCTTTGTCTTACTTTGGCCAAAAATAGAACAAAGACATTCTGAAAATATTAAAATAAAAATATACAAAAAAAACTACCGGTAGCGGTAAAGTTTAGATCCATGAAGGAAAGAAGAAAGTCAATGAATGTTTATAACTGAATAAATTCACATATGCATAAAAATTCAGAAGTTTTCTTCTGTATTTTTTTTTTTTAATGAATTAAGTAACGTTTATGACAACCTTTTTCCAAAGCACAATATAGAATGTGAGATATAACAGGATAATGCATACATTTATCATTTGTTTTCAAAAAGTGGGACCCCAAAAATGTACCGTGGGACCCCAATTTTATGACTTTATGGTCATAAAAGTCAGACCCCATTTTCCAAATTCCTAGCGCACTGATGGGAGTATTGGTGCGTGCAAAACAGCAGCAGGCGGGTGTGGCCTGCGGGCCGGTTCTAATACTAATCAAATATCATAGATAATTTATTCGCGGGCCGGATCTGGCCCGCGGGCCTTGACTTTGACACGTAGGCAATAGATGGTAAACCGTGCTGCAGTATTTACGGATCTAACTAAAGCATTTGACACAATTATTGATAGTGTCGTATCAAATAAATTAGAACGATGTGGCATCAGACGGTTGGTTCTGACCTGGATAAAAAGCTACTTAACCAACAGGATAAAATATGTGAAGATAGGTGAACACACTTCTACAGAGCTAAATATATCCTGTGGCGAACCCCAGGGATCAATACTTGGACCAAAATTGTGCAAGCTTTATATAAAAATTTGCAGAGTGACAAAGGCACCATTTTATTGGATTTTTTCATGAATATTATGAAATTGCAGTTTTTGTATCACTCCCCCACAAGTGGGGTCAAAAAGACCCCAAGCCGTTCCTATGGAATCTTATATGAACCTTTAATTCAAAGCAACTTTGAATGTCCCACCTACCTGTACACATCTGATGTCTTACAGCTGATGCCACATTGACTGTCAATACTGTCCCACTTAAACATTTAAATATACACAGTCGTGGTCAAAAGTTTACATACACTTGTAAAGAACATAATGTCATGGCTGGCTTGAGTTTCCAATAATTTCTATTACTCTTATTTTTTTTGTGATAGAGTGATTGGAGCACATACTTGTTGGTCACAAAAAACATTCATGAAGTTTGGTTCTTTTATGAATTTATTATGGGTCTACTGAAAATGTGAGCAAATCTGCTGGGTCAAAAGTATACATACAGCAATGTTAATATTTGCTTACATGTCCCTTGGCAAGTTTCACTGCAATAAGGCGCTTTTGGTAGCCATCCACAAGCTTCTGGTTGAATTTTTGACCACTCTATTGACAAAATTGGCGCAGTTCCGCTAAATTTGTTGGTTTTCTGACATGGACTTGTTTATTCAGCATTGTCTACACGTTTAAGTCAGGACTTTGGGAAGTCCATTCTAAAACCTTAATTCTAGCATGATTTAGCCATTCCTTTACTACTTTTGATGTGTGTTTGCTTTGAAAATAACTAAAATTATTAGAGATGTCCGATAATATCGGACTGCCGATATCGGCTGATAAATGCTTTAAAATGTAATATCGGAAATTATCGGTATCGGTTTGAAAAAGTAAAATGTATGACTTTTTAAAACGCCGCTGTACGGAGTGGTACACGGACGTAGGGAGAAGTACGGAGCGCCATAAACCTTAAAAGGCACTGCCTTTGCGTGCCGGCCCAATCACATAATATCTAAGGCTTTTCACACACACACACAGGTGAATGCAAGCATACTTGGTCAACAGCCATACAGGTCACACTGAGGGTGGCTGTATGAACAACTTTAACACTGTTACAAATGTGCGCCACACTGTGAACCCACACCAAACAAGAATGACAAACACATTTCGGAAGAACATCCGCACCGTAACACAACATAAACACAACAGAACAAATACCCAGAAACCCTTGCAGCACTAACTCTTCTGGGACGCTACAATATACACCCCCCGCTAAATAGGCTTGATGAAACCATTCAAAACAAGATTGTCAATACTCCCACCACCCCGCAGGGGGAAACAGCTAGCTCATATACTCGATCCAACATGGATGAAACTAGATCTTAGTTGCAGGAACAGGTTTTTTTTCACCACCACTTGACACAAACTGCATTGCGCACTAGTAACTATGGGGGTCGGAGGAAATATTGAACAACAAATCAATGATAGAAGCGACAAACTTGCCATCCAAATAATACCGCGTTTGTTGACAAGAGCATACAGCCATGGAAGCACATTCAATCTAGTTATTAAGCAGAGGTAACACAAACCAGTAAAAGATTCAAAAGAGCTGCCGTCAGAGCAGACAAACTGCTGCTGCTCGCCTGCTAAGCTAACAAAAACAGCTCAAGCAAGACTACTGAGTGGACTCGCTGACATCACACGTCACTAGGCAACAGGCACCGCCTTTAAAAAGACACACGCACACACTGAAACCTTACTGCATTATGTAACACATTCATTCATTTCCCCAGTAATTAACACCATTTATTAAAGATGAATTGTGTTAGTCATTCAATTAAATTGTTGGTAAAGTAACGGATAAATAGAATTAATTACTTTTTAAAAGTCATTTTTGGAACACAGCATCATGAAGCAGTTGGCAGGTTTGTGTTCCTGGTTAACATCTTTGTTGTTTACCTTTAAAAATAACATTATTAAAGGTCAATTGTTTTCATGTTGCTGCTGATATTTAAACATGTCCTCTTAAACGAGGGCACTTTATCTTACATTAAGTTATTTTGTGTTATTAGCTGAAGAATAGCTAAATGTTTTGTTGATTTTGGCTGATTAACTCAGGCGATCAAATCTGGTTAAATACATGTTGTGCTGAATTTGACCAGCAGATGGCAATAAAGCTACACCTTAGGTTTTATTGTGCTGAGGCACATGTGTGCAATGTTTGCCGTGTGTATTAACACTAAACCTTCTATTTTATTTATTTAGCATACACAATGGATGTTATACTTTTGTGATGTTTATATTTTCAGTCATACAACGTATTACAAACCTAAATAAAGGAAGACATATGAAGAAATTGAACTGAGGATAATAAATATTTCAAAAGAAGGAACATCAATCATCAAGAAAACGTAGCTTCCGTTTCTTCCTGCAGTTAACTATCTGCCTCGCTGCACATGCTTGAAACGAGTAGCGAGGGCAGAATAGTGAATTTATTGACAGTGCAGTCTGAAACCTGATGTGTTTACTTTGTACAAACCCCGTTTCCATATGAGTTGGGAAATTGTGTTAGATGTAAATATAAATGGAATACAATGATTTGCAAATCATTTTCAACCCATATTCAGTTGAATATGCTACAAAGACACCATATTTGATGTTCAAACTAATAAACTTTTTTTTTTGGCAAATAATCATTAACTTTAGAATTTGATGCCAGCAACACGTGACAAAGAAGTTGGGAAAGGTGGCAATAAATACTGATAAATTTGAGGAATGCACTTATTAATGACTCCCAGAGCCCATAAAAAGTCTGCGGGCTACAGAGCGTTTTCCATTCGGGCTCCAGTACTCTGGAATGCCCTCCCGGTAACAGTTAGAGATGCTACCTCAGTAGTAGCATTTAAGTCCCATCTTAAAACTCATTTGTATACTCTAGCCTTTAAATAGACCCCCCTTTTTAGACCAGTTGATCTGCTGTTTCTTTTCTTTTCTCCTCTGCCTCCTCGCCGGGTTATTCCGGTTCCGTTGACCATGGATGAAGTGCTGGCTGTCCAGAGTTAGGACCCGGGGTGGACTGCTCGCCTGTGCATCGGTTGGGGACATCTCTACGCTGCTGACCCGTCTCCGCTCGGGATGGTCTCCTGCTGGTCTCCTGCTGGCCCCACTATGGACTGGACTCTCACTACTATGTTAGATCCACTAAGGACTGTTCTTTCACAATATTATGTCACTCGACATCCATTGCTTTCGGTAACCCCCCCTAGAGAGGGGGGGTTACCCACATATGCGGTTTCTCATAGTCATTCACATCGACGTCCCTTATGTGGGCTCTGTACTGAGGATGTCGTTGTGGCTTGTACAGCCCTTTGAGACTTTTGTGATTTAGGGCTATATAAATAAACATTGATTGATTGACATCAAACACTTATTTGGAACATCCCACAGGTGAACAGGCAAATTGGGAACAGCTGGGTGCCATGATTGGGTATAAAAGTAGATTCCATTAAATGCTCAGTCATTCACAAACAAGGATTGGGCGAGGGTCACCACTTTGTCAACAAATGCGTGAGCAAATTGTTGAACAGTTTAAGAAAAACCTTTCTCAACCAGCTATTGCAAGGAATTTAGGGGTTTCACCATCTACGGTCCGTAATATCATCAAAGGGTTCAGAGAATCTGGAGAAATCACTGCATGTAAGCAGCTAAGCCCGTGACCTTCGATCCCTCAGGCTGTACTGCATCAACAAGCGACATCAGTGTGAAAAGGATATCACCACATGGGCTCAGGAACACTTCAGAAACTCACTGTCAGTAACTACAGTTGGCCGCTACATCTGTAAGTGCAAGTTAAAACTCTCCGATGCAAGGCGAAAACCGTTTATCAACAACACCCAGAAACACCGTCGGCTTCGCTGGGCCTGAGCTCATCATCTAAGATGGACTGATACAAAGTGGAAAAGTGTTCTGTGGTCTGACGAGTCCACATTTCAAATTGTTTTTGGAAACTGTGGACGTCGTGTCCTCCGGACCAAAGAGGAAAAGAACCATCCGGATTGTTATAGGCGCAAAGTTGAAAAGCCAGCATCTGTGATGGTATGGGGGTGTATTAGTGCCCAAGACATGGGTAACTTACACATATGTGAAGGCGCCATTAATGCTGAAAGGTACATACAGGTTTTGGAGCAACATATGTTGCCATCCAAGCAACGTTACCATGGACGCCCCTGCTTATTTCAGCAAGACAATGCCAAGCCACGTGTTACATCAACGTGGCTTCATAGTAAAAGAGTACGGGTACTAGACTGGCCTGCCTGTAGTCCAGACCTGTCTCCCATTGAAAATGTGTGGCGCATTATGAAGCCTAAAATACCACAACGGAGACCCCCGGACTGTTGAACAACTTAAGCTGTACATCAAGCAAGAATGGGAAAGAATCCCACCTGAGAAGCTTAAAAAATGTGTCTCCTCAGTTCCCAAACGTTTACTGAGTGTTGTTAAAAGGAAAGGCCATGTAACACAGTGGTGAACATGCCCTTTCCCAACTACTTTGGCACGTGTTGCAGCCATGAAATTCTAAGTTAATTATTATTTGCAAAAAAAAAATAAAGTTTATGAGTTTGAACATCAAATATCTTGTCTTTGTAGTGCATTCAATTGAATATGGGTTGAAAAGGATTTGCAAATCATTGTATTCCGTTTATATTTACATCTAACACAATTTCCCAACTCATATGGAAACAGGGTTTGTAAATAAGTACATGCAAATCAAAAAAATATAAGCTGCGGACACACTTTCTAAAGTAACATCTAAAGTTTGATGTCCGGCCCCTGAGACTTTGGGCTCTTGAAACTGCGGCCTATTTTATAGTTAAATAACCCTGCTTTACTATATCAGTATGTGGAATTAAATTATGGAATGGAATGTATTAATAAACAATACGATCCACTTTAAGAAAGTGTTCAAACAACAAGTGTATACAAAGTACAATGAAAAAGTATTATGATCAACGGCTTGAACTTATTGAAAAAAAAGATATTCATCCCACAAGGACAAGGAAGGCGTGGTAGACCCTGGATCAGGTTTCCAGCTCTTAGCAGGGCCAACACAGACAGACAACAGTCACATTCGTACACTGGGGAGAACTTTCCTCCAGAAGGTCTTATCTTTGTCCCTGTGATGTCAGATGAAACAAAAATTGAGCTGTTTGGCCACAATACCCAGCAATATGTTTGGAGGAGAAAAGGCGAGGTCTTTAATCACAGGAACACCAATCTTACCGTCAAGCATGGTGGTGGTAGTATTATGCTCTGGTCCTGTTTTGCTGCCAATGGAACTGGTTCTTTACAGAGAGTAAATGGGACAATGAAAAAGGAGGATTACCTCCAAATTCTTCCGGACAACCTAAAATCATCAGCCCGGAGGTTGGATCTTGGGCGCAATTGGGTGTTCCAACAGGACAATGACCCCAAACACACATCAAAAGTGGTGAAGGAATGGCTAAATCAGGCTAGAATTAAGGTTTTAGAATGGCCTCCCCAAAGTCCTGACTTGTGGACGTGTGGACAATGCTGAAGAAACAAGTCCATGTCAGAAAACCCACAAATTTAGCTGAACTGCACCAATTTTGTCAAGAGGAGTGGTCAAAAATTCAACCAGAAGCTTGTGGATGGCTACCAAAAGCGCCTTATTGCAGTGAAACTTGCCAAGGGACATGTACGCAAATATTAACATTGCTGTATGTATACTTTTGACCCAGCACATTTGCTCACATTTTCAGTAGACCCATAATAAATTCATAAAAGAACCAAACTTCATGAATGTTTTTTGTGACCAACAAGTATGTGCTCCAATCACTCTATCACAAAAAAAAGAGAGTTATAGAAATGATTGGAAACTCAAGACAGCCATGACTGTATATTCTTTACAAGTGTATGTAAACTTTTGACCACGACTGTATGTGTTAGTAATTGCTATAAAGAGAAAAAGGGTAGGATTAACTCAATGTTGCTTCTTCCTGCTCCTTTACGGACATGATGTAAATAGGAATTAAAATATGTAAATGTATCAAAAAACAACCAACAGAATTGAGGTCATAGTGACCTTTAATAAGACTTAAAGCACCTTACCTGGCTCTCTTTCGGTCTCTGGATCTGGAGCGGCGTCTTTCCCGACTTCGTGATCTCTCCCTGCGGCTTCTGTCGTCTTTCTTGGAGCGCTTGTTGTCCGGGGAGCGACTCTTGGAGCCAGAACGTCCCCGGGACGACGAGCGCTTCCTGTAGTGTCTAAAAAACATTGACATAAATGACTAACTGTCAATGAACATAACAATGGAGGAAGTAAATGTTTGTAGCCATATCAGAAGGGCTACAGCTAGCATGCTAATGTTAGCATCTAAGTAACAGCCACCATGACTATTATATATACATATATTGATATTTATGCATCTATGGACGCAGGCCAAAACGCAATTAAACACATGTTTTGTACGCACCTCGACTCGCGGCCCATCGCGAAGCCGCAAAGTTGAGTCCTGAAAGAAGTCAAAAAGAGTTATTGACGTCGCTTTTCATAAATTGCAGCGCCACTGAACTTTTTACGTCACTGAAGTGCGACGCTTTCCGTCAAAACACGGCACCTGTTGCCATGTGCGCCTCTTCCGGCGAGGAGGTCTTCAGAGTAAAACACCACTTAAAACCTCTTAAGGCCCAAGCTGTTTGTTTACATGCTTTTATTTATTTCTCTTTGCTATTTGGGCTTATTGGGCCCTAATTAGAATAAAAACTAACAATCAGCTTTTGATATGATGTACTTAGTCCATAAGTCACAAAAGTGTACTTCATTTAGTGACATGCTAATTCATGTTTTCACACTTTTTTTTCTCTAAATTCCATTGTATGTTATAATAATGATAATAATAATAATAATAATAATAATAATAATAATAATAATAATAATAATAATAATAATAATAATAATAGATTTATTGGTAAAAAAAAAGAAAAAAGAAAAAAAAAGCACTTTACGTTGAGTAAACAACCTCAAAGTGCTACAGGGTATTACATTTTTGAATTTTTTTTTAAATAAAATAAATTAAAAATTAAAAAAAAAATGTTTTTTTAAATTAAATTAAATTAAAGCTGCAAGCAGCGATGGACGGGACCGACTTTGAGGGCTCATAAAATCCAAACCGTAGCAGTAATTAAAACTCTTTCATCAACTTTTAATCAGAAGGGTTCAATCTCTCTCCTGTGCTAATTTGAAGCCGACACGACAAACACGCTCAGAGGAGATAATGTTTGAAAAAAGGTGACTGTTTTTACACAACTCTTGTTTTGAAGGGGGAATTTCAAACTTCCTGTTGATTTTTGCTGGGGGTTGTCAGTGTATGAAATATAGGTCTAAGTGAGACCTACATAGGTGTTTCATGTCTCTACGACATTCCTACTGGGAGTTAGAGGCAGTTTTGTCTGTGTTTTCTTCCTAGGGAGCGCTAGAGCGCAATTTGGAGTTTTGGGGTTTGGTTTTTTGATTAGATCACAAGTTTCGCCAGTCCTGATGTGTGTGTCCAATTTGGTGAGTTTTGAAGCATGTTAAGAGGGTCAAATTACAGCTCAAAGAGGCGGTGATATAATAATAAAACGCTAGAAATTCAATAGGGTCCTCTGTCCCAAAGGGACTTGGTCCCTAATAATAATAAAAAGATAATAAAAAAATAAGTACAAATAAAAACTAGAACAGCCAAATAGCTAAAGCTAGTATGCATATATCTTAAAAAAAAGGCTTTTTAAAAAAGAAGGGTTTTAAGCCTTTTTTTAAAAGCATCCACAGTCTGTGGTGCCCTCAGGTGGTCAGGGAGAGCGTTCCACAGACTGGGAGCGGCGGAGAAGAAAGCCCGGTCTCCCATTGTTCGTAGCTTTGTCCTCGGAGGTTAGAGGAGGTTAGCCTGTCCGGAGCGGAGGTGTCGTGTGGAGGATTGGGGTGAGTAGTTCGTTGAGGTAGAGGGGGGCATTTCCATGGAGGCACTGGTGGGTTAGTAGGGAGACTTTGTTATACTCTTCTGACACCACCAGATGGCAGTATACGTGTCCACATAATGGTCATAAGACCCCAATTCAGTAGTGTACACAATTTTGGAAAATGGAGCTAAAAGGTGCTGTCCACGCATGTGGCCACTAAGGCCTTTAGATTAACTAAGCAATATGCTTGGGCCAAAAAATAATTTTGATGAAAGTCTTATACTTTATTGAAAATAAGATATTATTCATCTCATAATGTGAATCATAACTGACTTAACTATTAAGAGAACTGTTGTATTTAGAACTAATTGATGTAAATTGTGTTACAACATGAGAACAGGAAGTGAATATATATGTTAGTAATTGTTATGAATTTAAGAGATATGATTTGCTTCTTCCTACTCATTTTCAGACATGCTGTAAGGAGCAATGAGAATATGTGATAATATGTGATGCATCACAGCAGTTCTTAACCTTTTTGACCTTGGGGCCCAAGTTTTCCACTCAAAAATTACCACTGAATTAGTAATCCTACTCTTGATTTTAATGGTATGCAATAATTATATCTAACTTACTTACAGTTTAACATGATAAACCTTGTCAAACGATTTGAAAGCATGTGATAATTAACTAATATTATTATCAACACTTGTGTCAGGCTGATTACAAAAATAAATGCTATAAAAAAAACCTGATAAAAAATACATTTACGTTAAATAAATAAGTCTAACTAAATTAATAAAACATGTATTTCAAATGAACTGTCAATACATTTAAGTTAAAAAACGAAAACACAGCTTGACCCCTTTAGTCATAATTCTTGCGCTTGTGAAACTTGTCGAGGACTTAAGCTCCAGACTTGTTCTGTTCGTTTTATAGTATCATCACTGCCAAAAAAATAGATTTACGTTAAATAAATAAGTCTAACTAAATTAATAATAAATGTATTTCAAAATGAACTGTCAACAAATTTAGGTTAAAAAAGTTAAATACATCTTGACCACTTTAGTCATAATTCTTGCGCTTGTGAAATTTCTCGAGGACTTAAGCTCCAGACTTGTTCTGTCCGTTTTATAGTGTCATCACTGCCACAAAAATACATTTACGTTAAATAAATAAGTCTAACTAAATCAATAATACATGTATTTCAAATGAACTGTCAATAAATTTAAGTTAAAAAAGGGAAAAACAGATTGACCACTTTAGTCATAATTCTTGCACTTGTAAAACTTCTCGAGGACTTAAGCTCCAGACTTGTTCTGTTCGTTTTATAGTGTCATCACTGCCACAAAAATACATTTACGTTAAATGAGTCAAACTAAACTAATAATACATGCATTTCAAATGAACTATCAATAAATTTAAGTTAAAAAAGGGAACTATTGCTTGACCACTTTAGTCATAATTCTTGCGCTTATAAAACTTTTCGATGACTTAAGATCCAGACTTGTTCTGTTCGTCTTCTGGTGTCATCACTGCCACAAAAATACATTTACGTTAAATAAATAAGTCTAAATCAATAATACATGTATTTCAAATGAATTGTCAAAAAATGTAAGTTAAAAAAGGGAAATACATCTTGACCACTTTAGTCATAATTCTTGCGCTTGTGAAACTTCTCGATGACTTAAGCTCCAGACTTGTTCTGTTCGTTTTATAGTGTCATCACTGCCACAAGTGGTGGAAATGTGTATTACAACCAAGTACCTCTTCGTCCCATACAGTCCAAAGCTGAGAAGCGTATTTTTTGGTTGCCTTTTAGGGGTTAAGACACACTGATTGATCATATTGTAACTATATACATGTTTTAAATAAACTTATAACCACAACAAATGACTAAGAAGACGAAACAACGCGTCACACAAATATTTATTGGCTTGTACAAAGTAAAATACTGAAAAGAGTTCTGTGTAAACATGAAATGTCATTCAGAATGTTCTCAGGATAAATGCAACACACACGAGAAACCAAGTTTGTCACAATAATAAATTAATAAGCAGAGGCATATAGGAGAGCACATATAAACATGTATGACAGTAATAAAGGTACATTCCCATCATCAGTTACACTGCATTATCAAGCAAACGTGTGCAAAACTCAATGCTTCTTCTGTCTTCACAACTACCAAGTGAAGAACTACAGAAAGTGGACCCTTTTGTGTACTTTGGAAGAAGAAAAGGAATCGTACACAACTGCACTACACTGTTCGTAGCGTATTAAAGTAGCTTGTTGAAGTTAGCACTGCCCAGATGAATACGATCACAAACAAGGTATTCATGTTCAATAGTCGAGACATGATAAGTGGGTTGGGAGACGCAGAAGAACAGCCATCTATGCGCGCATGTCTCGCTGCTGAGACGGGAGGCAACGTGGCGTGGCGGCGAGGGAGGGACGGCGGGTGTCACTGAGCTGACGATGGCGTCTCCGAGCCTGCGAGCAGCAGCACTTGGTGGGAGAGGATGAAGGTGAAGAAGTAGACGCAGAGGTCGGCGAAGACGTCGCCCATCCTTCTGTACGTGTCCATGGAGCGCTTGATGACCTCGCCCGGGATGCCCGACAGCAGCAAAGCGGCGCTGAGCACGCTGGACTGGGACTTCTTCTCCACCTGCACCAACAGTCAAACATTTAATACAATAATAATAATAATAATAAGATTTAACAACGTTATTTAGTCCAGTGTTGTCCAAACCAACGGCCTTCTTTCATCTCCGTAATATCGCTAAAATTTGTTCCATTTTGTCCACTCGTTAGATCATTATTCATACGTTCGTTACGTCTCGTCTCGATTACTGTAACGTATTATTTTCGGGTCTCCCTATCCATCCATCCATCCATCCATCTTCTTCCGCTTATCCGAGGTCGGGTCGCGGGGGCAGCAGCCTAAGCAGGGAAGCCCAGACTTCCCTCTCCCCAGCCACTTCGTCCAGCTCTTCCCGGGAGAGACATAGTCTTCCCAACGTGTCCTGGGTCTTCCCCGTGGCCTCCGACCGGTCGGACGTGCCCTAAACACCTCCCTAGGGAGGCGATCGGGTGGCATCCTCGGGTCTCCATATGTCTAGCATTAAAAGATTACAGTTGGTACAAAATGCGGCTGCTAGACTTTTGACAAGAACAAGAAAGTTTGATCATATTACACCTATTAGACTTAGACAAAGTTTAATGATCCACAAGGGAAATTGTTCAACACAGTAGCTCAGTTACAATGATGGAAAGTGTAAGGATGGAAAGGACAATGCAGGTATAAATAGACTAATATAGCGATTAAAAATATATATATATACAAATATATACATATGTGTACAGAATATTATATATACAGATATATTATGTCTATAACATATAAATAAATAAATGATAAATGGGTTGTACTTGTATAGCGCTTTTCTACCTTCAAGGTACTCAAAGCGCTTTGACACTACTTCCACATTTACCCATTCACACACACATTCACACACTGATGGAGGGAGCTGCCATGCAAGGCGCTAACCAGCACCCATCAGGAGCAAGGGTGAAGTGTCTTGCTCAGGACACAACGGACATGACGAGGTTGGTACTAGGTGGGGATTGAACCAGGGACCCTCGGGTTGCGCACGGCCACTCTTCCACTGCGCCACGCCGTCCCCATATATACAATATATACCAATGACTAGGGATGTCCGATAATGTCTTTTTGCCGATATCCGATATTGTCCAACTCTTTAATTACCGATACCAATATCAACCGATATATGCGGTCGTGGAATTAACACATTATTATGCCTATTTTGGACAACCAGGTATGGTGAAGATAAGGTACTTTTTAAAAATAATAATAAAATAAGATAAATAAATTAAAAACATTTTCTTGAATAAAAAAGAAAGTAAAACAATATAAAAAACAGTTACATAGAAACTAGTAATTAATGAAAATGAGTAAAATTAACTGTTAAAGGTTAGTACTATTAGTGGACCAGCAGCACGCACAATCATGTGTGCTTACGGACTGTATCCCTTGCAGACTGTATTGATATATATTGATATATAATGTAGGAACCAGAACATTAATAACAGAAAGAAACAACCCTTTTGTGTGAATGAGTGTGAATGAGGGAGGGAGGTTTTTTGGGTTGGTGCACTAATTGTAAGTGTATCTTGTGTTTGTTATGTTGATTTAATAAAAAATAAAAAAAACGATACCGATAAAAAAAACGATACCTATAATTTCCGATATTACATTTTAACGCATTTATCGGCCGATACTATCGGACATCTCTACCAATGACCATGTACAATATTACAGTATATATGACAGCAGCAGCATAAAATAGAGAGTAGATCCAGCAGAAAATAGAAAATAGACATTAAAAACAAAGAGAAGTAGCAAACATGTCAGGTGTCAGGTAATAGGCAGGTATCATCTATTGCTGTATGGCGAGTGATTATACAGCTGGATGGAGTGTGGAATGAAAGATACTGGCTCACCTGCGGTGGCTTCCTGTGCACTTTAAGGTTTTGCTACTTACGTATAAAATACTACACGGTCTAGCTCCAGCCTATCTTGTCGATTGTATTGTACCATATGTCCCGGCAAGAAATCTGCGTTCAAAGAACTCTGGCTTATTAGTGATTCCCAGAGCCCAAAAAAGGTCTGCGGGCTATAGAGCGTTTTCTATTCAGGCTCCAGTACAATGGAATGCCCTCCCAGTAACAGTTAGAGATGCTACCTTAGTAGAAGCATTTAAGTCCCATCTTAGAACTCATTTGTATACTCTAGCCTTTTAGACCAGTTGATCTGCCGTTTCTTTTCTGCTCTGCCCCCCTCTCCTTCGTGGAGGGGGGGGGCACAGATTCGGTGACCACAGATGAATCGCTAACTGTCCAAAGTCGGGACCCGGGGTGGACCGCTCGCCTGTGCATCGGTTGGGGATGTCTCTGCACTGCTGACCTGTCTCCGCTCGGGATGATCTCCTGCTGGCCCCACTATGGACTGGACTCTCACTATTACCATATTTTTCGAACTATAAGTTGCTCCGGAGTATAAGTCGCACTGGCCGAAAATACATAATAAAGAAGGAAAAAAACATATAAGTCGCACTGGAGTATAAGTCGCATTTTTTGGGGAAATTTATTTGATAAAAGCCAACACCAAGAATAGACATTTGAAAGGCAATTTAAAATAAATAAAGAATAGTGAACATCAGGCTGAATAAGTGTACGTTATATGAGGCATAAATAACCAACTGAGAACGTGCCTGGTATGTTAACGTAACATATTATGGTAAGAGTCATTCAAATAACTATAACATATAGAACATGCTATACGTTTACCAAACAATCTGTCACTCCTAATCGCTAAATCCCATGAAATCTTCCTCGGTGTCGCTTCTAAACAACTCTGCCAACTCCAAAAGGTAGACAATGCGCCGCTTCCTCTTCTATCGGTACGTCTAGTCCAGGGGTCGGCAGGGGTGTTGATGTGTGAGGGAGCAGGGTTGGGGTGGGGGCGGGGTTTGGTGGTAGCTGGGGTGTATAATGGAGCCCGGATGAGGCAGGGCTGCATGGGATTCTGGGTATTTGTTCTGTTGTGTTTATGTTGTGTTAAGGTGCAGATGTTCTCCCGAAATGTGTTTGTCATTCTTGTTTGGTTTTGGTTCAAAGTGTGGCGCATTATTAGTAAGAGTGTTAAAGTTGTTTTATATGGCCACCGTCAGTGTAACCTGTGTGGCTGTTGACCAAGTATGCCTTGCTGTCACTTGCGTGTGCAAGCAGAAGATGCATTTAACAAGAGGCTGGGCTGGCAGGCTGTTAATACAGATTGTAGAGGGCCCTAAATGCTGTACCACCATGGCGCGCCCTTATTATTATTGCAAGGGTGAAAATCGGAGAATATTAATTACGGGAGGTTTCTGCGAGAGGCACTGAAATCCGGAAGTTTCCCGGGAAAATCAGGGGGCCGGCAAGTATGCAGCTGAGTCGCATCAGAGTGATCAAAGAGCCGCATGCGGCTCCGGAGCCGCGGGTTGCCAACCCCTGATCTAGTCTCTTACGAGAATGAGATAAATAATATTATTTGATATTTTAAGGTAAAGTGTTAATAATTTCACACATAAGTCGCTCCAGAGTATAAATCGCACCCCCGGCCAAACTATGAAAAAAACTGCGATTTATAATCCGAAAAATACGGTATGTTAGATCCACTATGGACTGGACTTTCACAATACTATGCTAGATCCACTCGACGTCCATGGGGGGGGGGGGGGGGGGGGGGGGGGGTCCTCATTGTCATCCCACTGGGTTGAGTTTTTCCTTGCCCTGATGTGGGATCTGAACCGAGGATGTCGTTGTGGCTTGTGCAGCCCTTTGAGACACTTGTGATTTAGGGCTATATAAGTAAACCTAACTTACTCAGTGGCCTAGTGGTTAGGGCAGGGGTCCCCAAACTACGGCCCGCATCCGGCCCCCCAGCATCCAAAATCCGGCCCACGGGAGGTCCCAAGTTAAAAAAAAAGTGTTTTTGTTTACTTTTTTTTTTTTTTTTAAATCTTTCCTTTCTAATCCATTTTCTACCGCTTGTTACTCTTGGTGTCTCCTAGTCGCTCAGGCAAATCATATTGTCTAAAAATGAATTTTCCCATTGATAACGTGACAATGTTAGGTTTACTTATATAGCCCTAAATCACGGGTGTCTCAAAGGGCTGCACAAGCCACGACGACATCCTCGGTTCAGATCCCACATCAGGGCAAGGAAAAACTCAACCTAGTGGGATGACAATGAGAAACCCCCCCCCAATGGACGTCGAGTGGATCTAGCATAGTATTGTGAAAGTCCAGTCCATAGTGGATCTAACATACCGTATTTTTCGGATTATAAATCGCAGTTTTTTCATAGTTTGGCCGGGGGTGCGATTTATACTCTGGAGCGACTTGTGTGTGAAATTATTAACACGTTACTGTAAAATATCAAATAATAGTATTTATTTATTTATCTCACATCTCAAAACGGATTAAAAAGACAATGTATATGTATATATATATATATATATATATATAAATACATATATATATATATATATATATATATATACATATATATATATATATATATATATATATACATATATATATACATACACACACACACACACACAGCCCGGCCCCCGGCCAAATTTTTTTTAACCCAATGCGGCCCACGAGTCAAAAAGTTGTGGGACCCCTGGGTTAGAGTGTCTGCCCTGAGATCGGTAGGTTGTGAGTTCAAACCCCGGGCCGAGTCATACCAAAGACTATAAAAATGGGACCCGTTACGTCCCTGCTCGGCACTCAGCATCAAGGGTTGGAATTGGGGCTTAAATCACCAAAAATAATTCCCGGGCGCGGCCACCGCTGCTGCTCACTGCTCCCCTCACCTCCCAGGGGGTGATCAAGGGTGATGGGTCAAATGCAGAGAACAATTTCGCCACACCTAGTGTGTGTGTGACAATCATTGGTACTTTAACATTGCTTGATTGATTTACACTGAGAGCTGCACTCTGACAAATTCAAGGCATGCTGGGTTCATTTTCATATTTCTCAATTATAAAACCAACACAAAACACTAATATGTATGTATATACTGTGTGTGTATCAGTGACGTGCGGTGAGGTTCATGACTGGTGAGGCACTGACTTCATCACAGTCAGATTTACAAACATATGAACCCTAAAGAGTATCTTATTCACCATTTGATTGGCAGCAGTTAACGGGTTATGTTTAAAAGCTCATACCAGCATTCTTCCCTGCTTGGCACTCAGCATCAAGGGTTGGAATTGGGGGTTAAATCATCAACAATTATTCACGGGCGCGGCGCTGCTGCTGCCCACTGCTCCCCTCACATCCCAGAGGGTGAAGAAGAGGATGGGTCAAATGCAGTGGACAAATTTCACCACACCTAGTGTGTATGTGACAATCATTGGTACTTTAACTTAACTTTAACTTTACACATACAAACTGTAGCACTCAAAAAAGCACATTTGATAAAAAAAATGTTATTATGGTCTTACCTATACTTATAAGTGCGGGAACAGTGGTGTTCGTGTTGGAGGAGTTGTGAATTAATGAAATATGAAATCCGTGCTGCAGTCTGGAGGTGTACCTAATGTTGTGTCCCTGCAGTCGTTCACGGCTCCTCCGGCGCGAGCATTGTTGTTTTTGCACTTTTTGGCTTCTTGTTAAGTGACTTTTTTTGGGTGGAATCGGTCTTGCACGTGGAGGGTTTGGGTGTGGGCTTTGGTTGGTGTGGCGCTCCCGTCGGGGGGTGCATTCTGCGGCGGGGGTGCATTAACCGGCACCAGGAGGCGGGATTACTGCGAGCCTCACACAGTGCGTCTTCGCAGCAGTTTTATGATTGCTCAGCACAAGAAATACTTTACACAGATACAGTTGTTGACAAAATACACTGTACATTATATACCTCAGCTAACTAAACTATGGAAATGTATAATATAGTTCATATAGCAATACGGTCTCACTGCACAGCAGGCCAGCAGTTAGCCAAGTCCGCAATCCATGTTGAAGCACAACTGAGTGACGTGCCTCAACTGGCTGCTGATCACACTGGCTGCTGATTACACCGTCTCTTCTCAGTATTTGAACGGCAAATGTGAAAATTCAGCGATTTTGAATAAAAATAATCAAACCATCCATCTTCTTCCGCTTATCTGAGGTCGGGTCGCAGGGGCAGCAGCCTAAGCAGGGAAGCCCACACTTCCCTCTCCCCAGCCACTTTGTCCAGCTCTTCCTGTGGGACCCCGAGGCGTTCCCAGGCCAGCCGGGAGACAGTCTTCCCAACGTGTCCTGGGTCTTCCCCGCGGCCTCCTACCGGTCGGACGTGCCCTAAACACCTCCCTAGGGAGACGTTCGGGTGGCATCCTGACCAGATGCCCGAACCACCTCATCTGGCTCCTCTCGATGTGGAGGAGCAGCGGCTTTACTTTGAGCTCCCCCCGGATGGCAGAGCTTCTCACCCTATCTCTAAGGGAGAGCCCCGCCAGCTCTCACTGGATCGGTTCGCAGCCGAGTGTGAAGCGACTGGGATGAGAATCAGCACCTCCAAGTCCGAGTCCATGGTTCTCGCCCGGAAAAGGGTGGAGTGCCATTTCCGGGTTGGGGTGGAGATCTTGCCCCAAGTGGAGGAGTTCAAGTACCTCGGAGTCTTATTCACGAGTGAGGGAAGAGTGGATCGTGAGATCGACAGGCGGATCGGTGCGGCGTCTTCAGTAATGCGGACGCTGTATCGATCCGTTGTGGTGAAGAAGGAGCTGAGCCGGAAGGCAAAGCTCTCAATTTACCGGTCGATCTACGTTCCCATCCTCACCTATGGTCATGAGCTTTGGGTTATGACCGAAAGGACAAGATCACGGGTACAAGCGGCCGAAATGAGTTTCCTCCGTGGTGATCGGTAGAAAGCTCCGCCCCTCTCTTCACCCGAGTGTCCAAAACATGAGGCCGCAAATCCGATGACACAACTACAAAGTCGATCGTGGAACTGCGGCCTACGGTGTCCTGGTGCCAAGTGCACATATGGACACCCTTATGTTTGAACATGGTAAAAATAATCAAACTGGTGAAGTTAAATGGAAAATAACTTTATAGTATAATCACTGAATACAAATAACAATTTAATTAATTTGTTTTCTTTTTACATTTTACACCCGCCTCACCTGCCATCCAGTGATCGCACGTCACTGATATATATATATATATATAAAATGATTATTAGTATACATATATATGTATGCTAATGTTTTGTATCTTCAATATATTGGGTGTAGTGAAAGTACTCACCTTGGGAAAGTACTTGAACAGGCCCATAAAAGCCAGTTCCAGGGTGAGGAATGGAGCAAATATTGACTGAAAAACAAAAGTGACATGACAAGACGGTCGTTCGAAAACAAACGCGTGTACAAGGTTGGCTTACCAGATACTTGCAGACAAACACCCTGACAAAAACCGCAAGGAGGACGCTGCAGACGAGCCTGAAGACCCTGAATGGGTCCAAGTCCTCGCAGTCGGACTCGGCATCCTGGACCGGCTTCTCGCTGGCCAACTGACCCCTCAGGTTCATGGCGTCGTCAAAACGAGACAGGTACTTGTGGAGGCCCCTGCGTGGCGAGCCGCCAGGATCAGCTGACGCCAGGTCCCCCTTGGGTCTCTGACGGACCCCTCGGGTGTTGTCCTCCAACTTGTCGCCCAGGTCCGGCAGGGGCGAGTCCCTCCTGTCTGGGGGGCTGCCGGACTCCGACAGGAAGGGGGAGGGTCTCTGGGAAGGTGACCACGGCTCTGTCCGGTCCAGGTCCAAATGGAAGCGGGGCTCTGCTGGACGCCTGGGTGACCCTACAGGCGACCATGACGTCATACATGACAAATATGATTATATGGATTTTGCGCTTCAAACACGTGATTAGACTTGACCCTACCCTTATTTTCCGACTCATTCTTGGAAAATCCCACGATTCTGTTCATGCGGTCCTCGGAATTGACGAGCAGTTTCCTCCTGCGTGTTTCTGCTCGCCTTTGCGCCGCAGACATGGAGCTCGTCTTGTCCTCCATAGAATCCATCTTCGTAAACACTTTGGGAGACTATAAATAATCAAAACATCGACTGCGCTCCGACAAATTGACGTAAAAGGCAGCAACGCTTCACACCAAACATAATCCAAAAAAGGACCGAATGGCGGCGCGGTGTGATGACGTCACAAACTCATCACAAAGCCCTCTGCGTACGCATGCGCAGACGATTAAAAAAACCATGCAGCGGTCTGTTTTCAACATGTAAAATGTCAAACATTCGTTTTATTCTATTATTCTGCAATTAAATAAAAAACTTTACACTTTTTTTCTCCAAAGATACTCCTTTTTGAATAAACAGGATATTTTTTTATTTCCATCATTTCGTTTTTTATGAAAGACATTGTTGACCATAAGGACCAAAGCATATTTGTTTTCTAAATACATGTTGCTTTTATAATACATTAATTACAAGCGGTTGCAGGAAATCAGACCTTAAAAACGCATTTGGTCCGACTGCATCTTCTTTTTGCTACCCATCGAAGACAACGTACATTTAAAAAAAGTCCCAAACATTTTATTTTCTTAGACAAGTCATCTTAATTCTTATTAGCATTTCTTCACCTTTCTATTATGCAGTATTTTCAATATACACGTAGGCATAATTAAAAGATCATTAAAATGGCTTTGTTATGTCTATGTTAAAGAAATCTCCCGTTATATTAAAATATGTCATATAGTCTGCGTTTCTACAGAGGCTTGATAATAAAAGTAGTTCCCGTAATACAAGGCAATTATTGAATTTAATCAAGACTGGGAGTATCATAAATTAAACAGATATGACTTCTCACAAATTGGGGCACCTTTTCTGACATTTGTTCCTTCACATCGAGACTGACAAAAGAAAAGCACACACGATTGTGTCCTCGATGAGGGCGATGGAGCTTAAATCCTTGGGACGACATTTGATAACAGTCAGAAACACTCGCATACATTTTGATAAAGGCGTCTTTGCCGACAGTTGACATCACTCATCTGTTCTAACCTCGCCCCCCCACTCAAATCAAAGTGTCCTCCCAGCGACTCGGGACAGGAGCATGTCAGCAAAGATAACCTTTTTTTTGTCCACTTCTTCTCGCGGACACAAACGCACACACAGACACACACTAACTGATGCACATCCCAGCTTGAGCGCGGGCTGGTGTCCGAGAATCGTCGTTGCATCATTTGGAGACCTGCGTCTGGAGGTGGAGCAGGAACTCGTAGTAGGCCACGGTCGACTCGGTCCGGTCCTCGATCATGTTCTGCATAAAAGGGACTTTCATCGGGCTCTCGTCCCTGCAAAGTGTGGCAAACAGTGTAAACAAGAGACATCTTCACAGGTGAAACATTACCTGTGTGAAGTTATCTTTGCAAATATTCAAACAACACTGACATTTTGTGTGCTGTAAACATTTTCTGCCTACCAACAGTGGAGCCTCCATCTACAAACGTTCGTATAGTGCAGGGGTCAGCAACCCAAAATGTTGAAAGAGCCATATTGGACCAAAAATACAAAAATAAAAATCTGTCTAGAGCCGCAAAAAAATCAAAGCTTTATATAAGTGAAGGCAACACATTTCTTTCATTCATTTTTTATTTATCCCCTTCATTGATGTGGATCTTTGATCGATGGACAATTAAACCTCAGCAACTGAACACACATTTACACACCAATGCCTGAGAAGGAGCAGAATGAAGAAAAATCTTATATTTTCCTGCCCCCTTCAACATAATACGTAGTCTTACTTAATGGATATCATACAAACCAAACAAATACATCCAAATACAAACCCCGTTTCCATATGAGTTGGGAAATTGTGTTAGATGTAAATATAAACGGAATACAATGATTTGCAAATCCTTTTCAACCCATATTCAATTGAATGCACTACAAAGACAACATATTTGATGTTCAAACTCATAAACTTTATTTTTTTTTGCAAATAATAATTAACTTAGAATTCCCTTGGCTGCAACACGTGCCAAAGTAGTTGGGAAAGGGCATGTTCACCACTGTGTTACATCACCTTTTCTTTTAACAACACTCAATAAACGATTGGGAACTGAGGAAAGTAATTGTTGAAGCTTTGAAAGTGGAATTCTTTCCCATTCTTGTTTTATGTAGAGCTTCAGTCGTTCAACAGTCCGGGGTCTCCGCTGTCGTATTTTACGCTTCATAATGCGCCACACATTTCCGATGGGAGACAGGTCTGGACTGCAGGCGGACCAGGAAAGTACCCGCACTCTTTTTTTACGAAGCCACGCTGTTGTAACACGTGCTGAATGTGGCTTGGCATCGTCTTGCTGAAATAAGCAGGGGCATCCATGAAAAAGACGGTGCTTAGATGGCAGCATATGTTGTTCCAAAAGCTGTATGTACCTTTCAGCATTAATGGTGCCTTCACAAATGTGTAAGTTACCCATGTCTTGGGCACTAATGCACCCCCATACCATCACACATGCTGGCTTTTCAACTTTGCGTCGATAACAGTCTGGATGGTTCTCTTCCCCTTTGGTACGGATAACACGATGTTGAATATTTCCAAAAACAATTTGAAATGTGGACTCGTCAGACCACAGAACACTTTTCCACTTTGCATGAGTCCATCTAAGATGATCTCGGGCCCAGAGAAGCCAGCGGCGTTTCTGGGTGTTGTTGATAAATGGCTTTCGCTTTGCATAGTAGAGCTTTAACTTGCACTTACAGATGTAGCGACCAACTGTATTTAGTGACAGTGGTTTTCTAAAGTGTTCCTGAGCCCATGTGGTGATATCCTTTAGAGATCGATGTCGGTTTTTGATACAGTGCCGTCTGAGGGATCGAAGGTCACGGTCATTCAATGTTGGTTTCCGGCCATGCCGCTTACGTGGAGTGATTTCTCCAGATTCTCTGAACCCTTTGATGATATTATGGACCGTAGATGTTGAAATCCCTAATTTTCTTGCAATTGCACTTTGAGAAACGTTGTTCTTAAACTGTTTGACTATTTGCTCACGCAGTTGTGGACAAAGGGGTGTGCCTCGCCCCATCCTTTCTTGTGAAAGACTGAGCAATTTTTGGGAAGCTGTTTTTATACCCAATCATGGCACCCACCTGTTCACAATTAGCCTGCACACCTGTGGGATGTTCCAAATAAGTGTTTAATGAGCATTCCTCAACTTTATCAGTATTTATTGCCACCTTTCCCAACTTCTTTGTCACGTGTTGCTGGAATCAAATTCTCAAGTTAATGATTATTTGCAAAAAAAAAAAGGTTTATGAGTTTGAACATCAAATATGTTGTCTTTGTAGCATATTCAACTGAATATGGGTTGAAAATGATTTGCAAATCATTGTATTCCGTTTATATTTACATCTAACACAATTTCCCAACTCTTATGGAAACGGGGTTTGTATAATGAAAACAAACAAAAAACACAACAAGTGCAAAACTTCATGAAGTACAAACCGAACAAAAAAAGTAATATACACCTCATGGGATGATACAAAACAAATACAAAACCAGACAAAAAATAAGTAAAATGATAAATATAAAGCAAAATGTAAACACTTATGGCTGTCCATATGATCTTATTGTTCTGTCTTTATATATTATATCTTTTATCTCATTGTAAAGAGAATTCCATAGTTTAACCCCCACCACTGATATACACATTTGTTTTAAAGTTGTCCTTGAATACTGATGTTTGAAATGACATTTTCTTCTATGCTCTGTATTCTCAGAAGTGATGACAAACATTTTTTGTAAATTTGCTGGTAATGTTTTACTTTTAGCCTTAAACATAACACATTATCAATAGTAGCCTCTCTTCTGGAATAGTTCCAGTAGAGTTTAAACATGCAGTGGTACGACCTCTACTTAAAAAACCCAGCCTCGACCCCTCTCTCCTCTCTAACTTCAGACCTATCTCTAATCTTCCATACATTTCCAAAATATTAGAGAAGGTTGTCTACAGTCAGTTGCTGCCCTTCTTAGAGGATAATGGTATCACTGAGCTGTTCCAGTCCGGTTTTAAAGCCCTCCACAGCACAGAGTCAGCGCTTCTAAAAGTTTTTAACGATATCCTCCTGTCCACTGATTCTGGTAAATATGTTGTCCTGGTGCTTTTAGATCTGTCTGCTGCGTTCGACACCGTCGACCACGCCACCTTAATCACTCGTCTTGAGAACTGTGTGGGCATTAAGGGCGCCGCCCTCAACTGGTTCCGGTCGTACCTAACCGACAGGAGTTTTTGTGTAAAAGTAGACAGTTTTATGTCGTCCACAGCTCCTTTACCACATGGGGTCCCCCAGGGTTCAATCCTTGCCCCAATTTTATTTGCGCTTTACCTTCTCCCCCTTGGTTCTATTTTTAGGAAGTACAGTATTGCATTTCATTTTTATGCCGATGATTGCCAGATTTATTTTCCCATGGCACAAAATAACACGGTTCAAAGTCTTATTGACTGCCTGCACGACATCAAAGTCTGGCTTTCAGCTAACTTCCTGAGCGTAAATGAAGACAAAACAGAAGTTATGTTGTTCGGTCCAAGTCGCTCTCCCTCCCCCAACGTTGACCTCGGCACTCTGACCCCGTATCTCAGCGACTCTGTCACAAACCTGGGGGTAAAGTTTGACTCAGATTTTAAATTCGAAAAACAAATCAGCAGCGTCGTTCAAAAAAGCTTTTATCAATTACGCCAAATAGCGAAAGTGAAACCGCTTCTATCAAGACATGATCTTGAGAAATTAATCCACGCTTTTATCTCGACTCGTCTTGATTACTGTAATGCCCTGTATGTTGGCATTAGCCAGGCCTCCCTCGCCCGCCTGCAGCTCGTGCAGAACTCTGCTGCTCGTCTGCTAACACAGACCCGCAGACGTGAGCACATCACCCCTATTTTAGCGTCCCTTCACTGGCTCCCTGTGCGTTACCGAATACATTTTAAACTCCTTTTATTTGTTTTTAAATGTCTAAACAACCTCGCGCCAACCTATCTCTCCGACCTCCTTCAGCCTTACTGCCCCACCCGATCCTTAAGATCAGCCGATCAGCTGCTGTTGACGGTCCCTGACACAAGGCTGAAGCTTAGAGGTGACAGAGCTTTCGCCGTTGCTGCTCCCAAGCTCTGGAACGACCTACCCCTGAGTGTTAGACAAGCCTCCTCTCTTCCTGTTTTTAAATCTCTCTTAAAAACATACTTTTATTCCATGGCTTTTAACACTGAGTGATATCCATCCTGCAATGGCGCCCCATAATACACCTGCTGTGATCCTGTTTTTATGTTTTTATGTTTTTATTAATTCTATTTTAATTATTTATTTTTTATCATGTTCTGTTTGTGTTGTGTTGTGTTTGCTCGGTACTCGTTTTATCTTTTAACCTGCTCATTGTACAGCACTTTGGCTACCCCTGTGGTAAATTTTAAATGTGCTTTATAAATAAAGTTGATTTGATTTGATTTGACATCATGTTTGTAACTTTACTAGCTCCTGTAGGTTCAATAAACCAGAATTAATAAATAATGTTAGTGTGTTCTAAGTAATCTATTTTATGAATAATTCTTATAGCTCTTTTCTGTAGTTGATACAATGCCTTTATGTTACTCTTATATGTGTTCCCCCACACTTCCACACAGTAGCTGATATATGTCAATATAAGTGCACAATACAATATCTGCATTGCCCTATAATCTAACACATATTTTACCTTATTTAATATAAAAATACTCTTAGACATCTTTTTCCGTACATGTGCAATATGAGATTTCCATGTCAGACCGTCATCCAGTATCACTCCTAAAAATCTAAGTTCAGAAACCCTTTCAATATCAATTCCATCTATTGACAGTTTGATCGTTTCCTCCCATTTCCTCTTACAAAAAATCATAAACTTTGTTTTTTTAATTTGTTGACATCAAACCATCTCTTAAGTTTAATCATTTCCTGTTCAATAATGTTTGATAACGCTTTTAAGTCATGTCCCAAACTATAAAAGTTGGTGTCGTCCGTAAATAATACAAATTTCAATAACTTTGATACCTCACATATATCATTAATATATAAAATAAACTCCAATGGGCTCACCACCCATAGCAGGGGTCATAGAGGTCGGGTGCAATGTGAGCTGGGTGGCAGCCGAGGGCAGGGCACTTGGCGGTCCGATCCTCGGCTACAGAAGCTAGCTCTTGGGACGTGGAACGTCACCTCGCTGGGGGGGAAGGAGCCTGAGCTAGTGCGCGAGGTGGAGAAGTTCCGGCTAGATATAGTCGGACTCACTTCGACGCACAGCAAGGGCTCTGGAACCAGTTCTCTCGAGAGGGGCTGGACTCTCTTCCACTCTGGCGTTGCCGGCAGTGAGAGGCGACGGGCTGGGGTGGCAATTCTTGTTTCCCCCGGCTCAGAGCCTGCACGTTGGAGTTCAACCCGGTGGACGAGAGGGTAGCTTCCCTCCGCCTTCGGGTGGGGGAACGGGTCCTGACTGTGGTTTGCGCTTACGCGCCAAACCGCAGCTCAGAGTACCCACCCTTTTTGGATTCACTCGAGGGAGTACTTGAGAGTGCTCCCCCGGGTGATTCCCTCGTTCTACTGGGGGACTTCAATGCTCATGTTGGCAGCGACAGTGAAACCTGGAGAGGCGTGATTGGGAAGAATGGCCGCCCGGATCTGAACCCGAGCTGTGTTCTGTTATTGGACTTTTGTGCCCGTCACAGATTGTCAATAACGAACACCATGTTCAAACATAAGGGTGTCCATATGTGCACTTGGCACCAGGACACCCTAGGCCGCAGTTCCATGATCGACTTTGTAGTCGTGTCATCGGATTTGCGGCCTCATGTTTTGGACACTCGGGTGAAGAGAGGGGCGGAGCTTTCTACCGATCACCACCTGGTGGTGAGTTGGCTGCAATGGTGGGGGAGGATGCCGGACAGACCTGGCAGGCCCAAACGCATTGTGAGGGTTTGCTGGGAACGTCTGGCAGAGTCTCCTGTCAGAGAGAGTTTCAATTCCCACCTCCGGAAGAACTTTGAACATGTCACGAGGGAGGTGCTGGACATTGAGTCCGAGTGGACCATGTTCCGCGCCTCTATTGTCGAGGCGGCTGATTGGAGCTGTGGCCGCAAGGTAGTTGGTGCTTGTCGTGGCGGTAATCCTAGAACCCGTTGGTGGACACCGGCGGTGAGGGATGCCGTCAAGCTGAAGAAGGAGTCCTATCGGGTCCTTTTGGCTCATGGGACTCCTGAGGCAGCGGACAGGTACCCACAGGCCAAGCGGTGTGCGGCTTCAGCGGTCGCAGAGTCAAAAACTCGGACATGGGAGGAGTTCGGTGAGGCCATGAAAAGCGACTTCCGGACGGCTTCGAAGCAATTCTGAACCACCATCCGCCGCCTCAGGAAGGGGAAGCAGTGCACTATCAACACGTGTATGGCGAGGATGGTGTTCTGCTGACCTCGACTGCGGATGTTGTGGATCGGTGGAGGGAATACTTCGAAGACCTCCTCAATCCCACCAACACGTCTTCCTATGAGGAAGCAGTGCCTGGGGAGTCTGTGGTGGGCTCTCCTATTTCTGGAGCTGAGGTTGCTGAGGTAGTTAAAAAGCTCCTCGGTGGCAAGGCCCCGGGGGTAGATGAGATCCGCCCGGAGTTCCTTAAGGCTCTGGATGCTGTGGGGCTGTCTTGGTTGACAAGACTCTGCAGCATCGTGTGGACATCGGGGGCGGTACCACTGGATTGGCAGACCGGGGTGGTGGTTCCTCTCTTTAAGAAGGGGAACCGGAGGGTGTGTTCTAACTATCGTGGGATCACACTCCTTCCCAGTAAGGTCTATTCAGGTGTACTGGAGAGGAGGCTACGCCGGATAGTCGAACCTCGGATTCAGGAGGAACAGTGTGGTTTTCGTCCTGGTCGTGGAACTGTGGACCAGCTCTATACTCTCGGCAGGGTCCTTGAGGGTGCATGGGAGTTTGCCCAACCAGTCTACATGTGTTTTGTAGACTTGGAGAAGGCATTCGACCGTGTCCCTCGGGAAGTCCTGTGGGGAGTGCTCAGAGAGTACGGGGTATCGGACTGTCTGATTGTGGCAGTCCGCTCCCTGTATGATCAGTGCCAGAGCTTGGTCCGCATTGCCGGTAGTAAGTCGGACACGTTTCCAGTGAGGGTTGGACTCCGCCAAGGCTGCCCTTTGTCACCGATTCTGTTCATAACTTTTACGGACAGAATTTCTAGGCGCAGTCAAGGCGTTGAAGGGATCTGGTTTGGTGGCTGAAGGATTAGGTCTCTGCTTTTTGCAGATGATGTGGTCCTGATGGCTTCATCTGGCCAGGATCTTCAGCTCTAACTGGATCGGTTCGCAGCTAAGTGTGAAGCGACTGGGATGAGAATCAGCACCTCCAAGTCCGAGTCCATGGTTCTCGCCCGGAAAAGGGTGGAGTGCCATCTCCGGGTTGGGGAGGAGATCTTGCCCCAAGTGGAGGAGTTCAAGTACCTCGGAGTCTTGTTCACGAGTGGGGGAAGAGTGGATCGTGAGATCGACAGGCGGATCGGTGCGGCGTCTTCAGTAATGCGGACGCTGTATCGATCCGTTGTGGTGAAGAAGGAGCTGAGCCGGAAGGCAAAGCTCTCAATTTACCGGTCGATCTACGTTCCCATCCTCACCTATGGTCATGAGCTTTGGGTTATGACCGAAAGGACAAGATCACGGGTACAAGCGGCCGAAATGAGTTTCCTCCGCCGGGTGGCGGGGCTCTCCCTTAGAGATAGGGTGAGAAGCGCTGCCATCCGGGAGGAGCTCAAAGTAAAGCCGTTGCTCCTCCACATCGAGAGGAGCCAGATGAGGTGGTTCGGGCATCTGGTCAGGATGCCACCCGAACGCCTCCCTAGGGAGGTGTTTAGGGCACGTCCGACCGGTAGGAGGCCGCGGGGAAGACCCAGGACACGTTGGGAAGACTATGTCTCCCGGCTGGCCTGGGAACGCCTCGGGGTCCCACAGGAAGAGCTGGACGAAGTGGCTGGGGAGAGGGAAGTCTGGGCTTCCCTGCTTAGGCTGCTGCCCCCGCGACCCGACCTCGGATAAGCGGAAGAAGATGGATGGATGGATGGATAAAAAATAAACAATTTTGGTCCCAAAACCGAACATGATGTAAGTGTCTATATTAGCCTACTATCAAAATGACTTTAAAAGCCTTATATAAGTGTTATAATGAAGACAACACATGATGTGTCTATATAAGCTATATTAGCCTATCAAAATAACTTTAAAAGTCTTATATAAGTGTCATAATGAAGACAACACATGATGTGTCTATATTAGCCTACTATCAAAATGACTTTAAAAGCCTTATATAAGTGTTATAATGAAGGCAACACATGACGTGTCTATATTAGCTATATTAGCCTACTATCAAAATGACTTTTAAAGCCTTATATAAGTGTTATAATGAAGACAACACATGATGTACGTGTATATATTAGTTATATTAGCCTACTATCAAAATTACTTTAAAAGGCTTATATAAGTGTTATAATGAAGGCAACACATGATGTAAGTGTCTGTATTAGCCTACTATCAAAATGACTTTACAAGCCTTATATAAGTGTTATAATGAAGACAACACATGATGTAAGTGTCTATATTAGCTATACTAGCCTACTATCAAAATGACTTTAAAAGCCTTATATACCGGTAAGTGTTATAATGAAGACAACACATGATGTACGTGTATATATTAGTTATATTAGCCTATTATCAAAATGACTTTAAAAGCCTTATATAAGTGTTATAATGAAGGCAACACATGATGTAAGTGTCTATATTAGCCTACTATCAAAATGACTTTAAAAGCCTTATATAAGTGTTATAATGAAGACAACACATGATGTGTCTATATTAGCCGACTATCAAAATGACTTTAAAAGCCTTATATAAGTGTTATAATGAAGACAACACATGATGTAAGTGTCTATATTAGCTATATTAGCCTACTATCAAAATAACTTTAAAAGTCTTATATAAGTGTCATAATGAAGACAACACATGATGTACGTGTATATATTAGTTATATTAGCCTACTATCAAAATGACTTTAAAAGCCTTATATAAGTGTTATAATGAAGGCAACACATGATGTGTCTATATTAGCTATATTAGCCTACTATCAAAATGACTTTTAAAGCCTTATATAAGTGTTATAATGAAGACAACACATGATGTAAGTGTCTATATTAGCTATATTAGCCTACTATCAAAATAACTTTAAAAGTCTTATATAAGTGTCATAATGAAGACAACACATGATGTACCGGGTACGTGTATATATTAGTTATATTAGCCTACTATCAAAATGACTTTAAAAGCCTTATATAAGTGTTATAATGAAGACAACACATGATGTAAGTGTATATATTAGCTATATTATAACCTGAGGGCGTTTCAGTGTTATATCTTCACCTTTATCGTCATTTTTTAAGCCAAAATGTGTCCATTCTCCCTTTTCTGTCTATATTCGGTACTATACCGCCTCTGAAAAGTACCAGTCTGGGGGACCAGTACTTTTCAGAGGCGATATAGTACCGAATATAATTCATTAGTCTCGCAGTACTATACTAATACCGGTATACCGTACAAGCCTAATACAAAGTGATCTCGAAGACAGTTTGACACAGCTCTGACCGGCGCAAGGTACAACAATTGTGGAAATAAACTCGTCAAAAGTGCTAACAGCCTCCAGCTCTTTGAAATGGCTGCACCAGCGTGTGAGAGATGTAAGCAGGACGTGTTGTAGCGGGCCCCGCCTTTTCAAACTGGCTGTACCCATGGTTACGGTAAGTGATGTCATCAAAATGGCACACAAAATGAATGAATAAACAAATTAAAAGTTTGTATGCCGAGACACGATCCACACACAGAGGCAAATTTTTTGCGCGATGTAAATGTTTGCAAACTGAAAAGCATGCAAATAAGAGGCGTTCATGAATCGGGGCTCCACTGTATTATACTTTTTAAGTTATTAACGTGTTATTCATAACCATCCCCATGACATAAAAACTGTAAAAGACAAAAACAGTTCCCAACACAAACTATTTGGACAAGTTTGGGGAGATTTTGTTAAGGGGGCGAGGCGCCGGATATAAATAATAAAATGTTAATAACAAACACTATAATAGACAAACAATGTTTACAGCACAAACATTTGGGAAGATGTTGACAAGGTGGAGTGGGTGACGTCATAAAATGCATTTTAGAATAACTTAAAAAGCGTATCGGCACAAATACAAATGTTCACAGCACAAAAGAATGGCAGTGTAATTTGAATATTTGCAATTATAAGTGGGCCAACTTCACACAGGTGAAACATTTTGTTTTTCTGCGTTCACCTGATGACGTGCAGGGTGGTAAAGAAGGGTCTCTGATCCCTCAACCAGCCAACGAAAGCTCGGGTTCTTTGCGACTCAGCAGTTTCCAACTCTGGCAGCACATACTAGGAGAAGATTGTTGGTAGCATTATTAGCATAGATACTAGGATAATATTGTTGTTAGCATTATTAGCAAAGATACTAGGAGAAGATTGTTATTAGCATTATTAGCAAAGATGCTTGGAGAGGATTGTTGTTAGCATTATTAGCAAAGACTTTTGGAGAGGATTGTTGTTTGCGTTATCAGCAAAGATACAAGGAGAGGATTGTTGTTAGCATTAGTAGCAAATATGCTAGAAGATTATCGTTGTCAGCCTTAGTAGCAAAGATACTAGGAGAAGATTGTTGTTAGCATTATTAGCAAAGAGGCTTGGAGAGGATTGTTGTTAGCATTATTAGCAAATATACTACATTAACAGAGGATTATTGTAAGCATTATAAGCAAATATACTAGGAGAAGATTGTTCTTAGTATTATTAGGAAAGATGCTTGGAGAAGATCATTGTTAGCATTATTAGCAAAGACGCTAGGAGAGGATTGTTGTTAGCGTTATTAGCAACGCGACTCGGAGAAGATTGTTAGCATTATTAGCAAAGAAACTAGGAGAAGATTGTTGTTAGCATTATCAGCAAAGATACAAGGAGAGGATTGTTGTAAGCATTAGTAGCAAATATGCTAAAATATTATCGTTGTTAGCCTTAGTAGCAAAGACAATAGGAGAAGATTGTTGTTAGCATTATTAGCAAAGAGGCTTGGAGAGGATTGTTGTTAGCCTTATTAGCAAAGAGGCTTGGAGAGGATTGTTGTTAGTATTATTAACAAAACCGGGACAGGACTGTTGTTAGCATTATTAGCAAATATACTACATTAACAGAGGATTATTGTAAGCATTATTAGCAAATATAATTGGAGAGGATTGTTGTTAGCATTAGCAGCAAAGATACTAGGAGAAGATTGTTAGCATTATTAGCAAATATACTAGGAGAAGATTATTGTTAGCGTAATTAGCAAAGATACTAGGAGAAGATTGTTGTTAGCATTATTAACAACGCTACTCGGAGAAGATTGTTAGCATTATTAGCAAAGAAACTAGGAGAAGATTGTTGTTAGCATTATCAGCAAAGATACAAGGAGAGGATTGTTGTTAGCATTAGTAACAAATATGCTAGAAGATTATCGCTGCTAGCCTTAGTAGCAAAGATACTAGAAGAAGATTGTTGTTAGCATTATTAGCAAAGAGGCTTGGAGAGGATTGTTGTTAGCATTATTAGCAAAGAGGCTTGGACAGGATTGTTGTTAGCATTATTAACAAAACCGGGAGAGGATTGTTGTTAGCATTATTAGCAAATATACTACATTAACAGAGGATTATTGTAGGCATTATTAGCAAATATACTTGGAGAGGATTGTTGTTAGCATTAGTAGCAAAGATACTAGGAGAAGATTGTTGTTAGCATTATTAGCAAATATACTCATAGAGGATTGTAGTTAGCATAATTAGCAAAGATATTGGTAAAAGATGATTGTTAGCGTGATTAGCAAAGATACTAGGAGAAGATTGTTGTTAGCATTATCAACAACGCTACTCGGAGAAGATTGTTGTTAGCATTATTAGCAAATAAAGCAGGAGAAGATTGTTGTTAGCTTTATCAGCAAATATACAAGGAGACGATTGTTGTTAGCATTAGAAGCAAATATGCTAGAAGATTATCGTTGTTAGCCTTAGTAGCAAAGATACTAGGAAAAGATTGTTGTTAGCATTATTAACAAAAAATCTTGGAGAGGATTGTTGTTAGCATTATTAGTAAATATACTACATTAACAGAGGATTATTGTAAGCATTATTAGCAAATATACTAGGAGAAGATTGTTATTAGTATTATTAGGAAAGATGCTTGGAGAAGATCGTTGTTAGCATTATTAGCAAAGACGCTAGGAGAGAAATGTTGTTAGTGTTATTAGCAACGCGACTCGGAGAAGATTGTTAGCATTATTAGCAAAGAAACTAGGAGAAGATTGTTGTTAGCTTTATCAGCAAAGATACAAGGAGAGGATTGTTGTTAGCATTAGTAGCAAATATGCTAGAATATTATCGTTGTTAGCCTTAGTAGCAAAGATACTAGGAGAGGATTGTTAGCATTATTAGCAAAGACGCTAGGAGAGGATTGTTGTTAGCGTTATTAACAACGCTACTCAGAGAAGATTGTTAGCATTATTAGCAAATAAACCAGGAGAAGATTGTTGTTAGCATTATCAGCAAAGATACAAGGAGAGGATTGTTGTTAGCATTAGTAGAAAATATGTTAGAAGATTATCGTTGTTAGCCTTAGTAGCAAAGATACTAGGAGATGATTGTTAGCATTATTAGCAAAGAAACTAGGAGAAGATTGTTGTTAACATTATCAGCAAAGATACAAGGAGAGGATTGTTGTTAGCATTAGTAGCAAATATGCTAGAAGATTATCGTTGTTAGCCTTAGTAGCAAAGATACTAGGAGATGATTGTTAGCATTATTAGCAAAGAGGCTTGGAGAGGATTGTTGTTAGCATTATTAGCAAATATACTACGTTAACAGGATTATTGTGAGCATTATTAACAAATATACTTGGAGATGATTGTTGTTAGCATTAGTAGCAAAGACACTAGGAGAAGATTGTTGTTAGCATTATTAGCAAATATACTCAGAAAGGATTGTTGTTAGCATTATTAGCAAAGATACTAAGAGAAGATTATTGTTAGCGTAATTAGCAAAGATACTAGGAGAAGATTGTTGTTAGCATTATTAACAACGCTACTCGGAGAAGATTGTTGTTAGCATTATTAGCAAAGAAACCAGGAGAAGATTGTTGTTAGCTTTATCAGCAAAAATACAAGGAGAGGATTGTTGTTAGCATTAGTAGCAAATATGCTAGAAGATTATTGTTGTTAGCCTTAGTAGCAAAGATACTAGAGAAAGATTGTTGTTAGCATTATTAGCAAAAAAGCTTGGAAAGGATCGTTGTTAGCAATATTAGCAAATATACTACATTAACAGAGGATTATTGTAAGCATTATTAGCAAATATACTAGGAGAAGATTGTTATTAGTATAATTAGGAAAGATGCTTGGAGAAGATCGTTGTTAGCATTATTAGCAAAGACGCTAGGAGAGGAATGTTGTTAGTGTTACTAGCAACGCGACTCGGAGAAGATTGTTAGCATTATTAGCAAAGAAACTAGGAGAAGATTGCTGTTAGCATTATCAGCAAAGATACAAGGAGAGGATTGTTGTTAGCATTAGTAGCAAATATGCTAGAAGATTATCGTTGTTAGCCTTAGTAGCAAAGATACTAGGAGAAGATTGTTAGCATTATTAGCAAAGACGCTAGGAGAGGATTGTTGTTAGCGTTATTAGCAATGCTACTCAAAGAAGATTGTTAGCATTATTAGCAAAGAAACTAGGAGAAGATTGTTGTTAGCATTATCAGCAAAGATACAATGAGAGGATTGTTGTTAGCATTAGTAGCAAATATGCTAGAAGATTATCGTTGTTAGCCTTAGTAACAAAGATACTAGGAGAAGATTGTTGTTAGTATTATTAGCAAAGAGGCTTGGAGAGGATTGTTGTTAGCATTATTAGCAAATATACTACGTTAACAGGATTATTGTAAGCATTATTAGCAAATATACTTGGAGAGGATTGTTGTTAGCATTAGTAGCAAAGATACTAGGAGAATATTGTTGTTAGCATTATTAGCAAATATACTCAGAGAGGATTGTTGTTAGCATTATTAGCAAAGATACTAAGAGAAGATTATTGTTAGCGTAATTAGCAAAGATACGAGGAGAAGATTGTTGTTAGCATTATTAACAACGCTACTCGGAGAAGATTGTTGTTAGCATTATTAGCAAAGAAACCAGGAGAAGATTGTTGTTAGCATTAGTAGCAAATATGCTAGAAGATTATTGTTGTTAGCCTTAGTAGCAAAGATACTAGGGAAAGATTGTTGTTAGCATTATTAGCAAAAAAGCTTGGAAAGGATCGTTGTTAGCATTATTAGCAAATATACTACATTAACAGAGGATTATTGTAAGCATTATTAGCAAATATACTAGGAGAAGATTGTTATTAGTATTATTAGGAATGATGCTTGGAGAAGATCGTTGTTAGCATCATTAGCAAAGACGCTAGGAGAGGAATGTTGTTAGTGTTATTAGCAACGCGACTCGGAGAAGATTGTTAGCATTATTAGCAAATAAACTAGGAGAAGATTGTTGTTAGCTTTATCAGCAAAGATACAAGGAGAGGATTGTTGTTAGCATTAGTAGCAAATATGCAAGAATATTATCGTTGTTAGCCTTAGTAGCAAAGATACTAGGAGAAGATTGTTAGCATTATTAGCAAAGACGCTAAGAGAGGATTGTTGTTAGCGTTATTAACAACGCTACTCAGAGAAGATTGTTAGCATTATTAGCAAAGAAACTAGGACAAGATTGTTGTTAGCATTATTAGCAAAGATACAAGGAGAGGATTGTTGTTAGCATTAGTAGCAAATCTGCTAGAAGATTATCGTTGTTAGCCTTAGTAGCAAAGATACTAGGAGAAGATTGTTGTTAGCATTATTAGCAAAGAGGCTTGGAGAGGATTGTTGTTAGCATTATTGGCAAATATACTACGTTAACAGGATTATTGTAAGCATTATTAGCAAATATACTTGGAGAGGATTGTTGTTAGCATTAGTAGCAAAGATACTAGGAGAAGATTGTTGTTAGCATTATTAGCAAAGATACAAGAAGATTATCGTTGTTAGCCTTAGTAGCAAAGATACTAGGAGAAGATTGTTGTTAGCATTATTAGCAAAGAGGCTTGGAGAGGATTGTTGTTAGCATTATTGGCAAATATACTACGTTAACAGGATTATTGTAAGCATTATTAGCAAATATACTTGGAGAGGATTGTTGTTAGCATTAGTAGCAAAGATACTAGGAGAAGATTGTTGTTAGCATTATTAGCAAATATACTCAGAGGAGTGTTGTTAGCATTATTAGCAAAGATACTAAGAGAAGATTATTGCTAGCGTAATTAGCAAAGATACTAGGAGAAGATTGTTGTTAGCATTATTAGCAAAGAAACCAGGAGAAGATTGTTGTTAGCTTTATCAGCAAAGATACAAGGAGAGGATTGTTGTTAGCATTAGTAGCAAATATGCTCGAAGATTATTGTTGTTAGCCTTAGTAGCAAAGATACTAGGGAAAGATTGTTGTTAGCAATATTAGCAAAAAAGCTTGGAAAGGATCGTTGTTAGCATTATTACCATTATACTACATTAACAGAGGATTATTGTAAGCATTATTAGCAAATATACTAGGAGAAGATTGTTCTTAGTATTATTAGGAAAGATGCTTGGAGAAGATCATTGTTAGCATTATTAGCAAAGACGCTTGGAGAGGATTGTTGTTAGCGTTATTAGCAATGCTACTCGGAGAAGATTGTTAGCATTATTAGCAAAGAAACTAGGAGAAGATTGTTGTTAGCATTATCAGCAAAGATACAAGGAGAGGATTGTTGTTAGCATTAATAGCAAATATGCTAGAAGATTATCGTTGTTAGCCTTAGTAGCAAAGATACTAGGAGAAGATTGTTAGCATTATTAGCAAAGATGCTAGGAGAGGATTGTTGTTAGCGTTATTAGCAACGCTACTCAGAGAAGATTGTTAGCATTATTAGCAAAGATACTAGGAGAAGATTGTTGTTAGCATTATCAGCAAAGATACAAGGAGAGGATTGTTGATAGCATTAGTAGCAAATATGAGAGAAGATTATTGTTGTTAGCCTTAGTGGCAAAGATACTAGGAAAAGATTGTTGTTAGCATTATTAGCAAAGAGGCTTGGAGAGGATTGTTGTAAGCATTATTAGCAAATATACTTGGAGAGGATTGTTGTTAGCATTATTAGCAAAGATACTCGTAGAGGATTGTTGTTAGCATCATTAGCAAAGATACTAGGAGAAGATTGTTGTTAGCATTATCAGCAAAGATACAAGGAGGGGATTGTTGTTGGCATTAGTAACAAATATGCTAGAAGATTATCGTTGTTAGCCTTAGTAGTAAAGATACTAGGACAAGATTGTGTTAGCATTATTAGCAAAGACATTTGGAGAAGACTGTTGTTAGCGTTATTAGCAAAGATACTAGGAGAAGATTGTTGTTAGCATTATTAACAACGCTACTCGGAGAAGATTGTTGTTAGCATTATTAGCAAAGAAACTAGGAGAAGATTGTTGTTAGCTTTATCAGCAAAGATACAAGGAGAGGATTGTTGTTAGCCTTAGTAGCAAATATGCTAGATTATTATTGTTGTTAGCCTTAGTAGCAAAGATACGAGGAAAATATTGTTGTTAGCATTATTAGCAAAGGGGCTTGGAGAGGATTGTTAACATTATTAGCAAATATACTACGTTAACAGGATTATTGTAAGCATTATTAGCAAATATACTTGGAGAGGATTGTTGTTAGCATTATTAGCAAAGATACTAGGAGAAGATTATTGTTAGCATTATTAACAACGCTACTCAGAGAAGACTGTTGTTTACATTTTTAGCAAAGAAACTAGGAGAAGATTGTTGTGAGCTTTATTAGCAAATATACAAGGAGGGGATTGTTGTTCGCATTAGTAGCAAATATGCTAGGAGATTGTTAGCATTAGTAGCAAAGATGCTAGGAGATGATTGTTAGCACTATTAGCAAATATGCTAGGGGAAGATTGTGGTTAGCGTCATTAGCAAGGGTACCAGGAGAGGATTGTTGTTAGCGTTATTAGCAAGAATACTACAGTAAGGGAGGATTGCTGTTAGCATTATTAGCAAAGATGCTAGAAGAAGATCGTTGTTAGCATTATTAGCAAATATACTAGGAAATTATTTTTGTTAGCATTATTAGCATAGATGCTAGGAGAGGACTGTTGTAAGCATTATGTTGTGGGGGCTGACGGTCTTACCAGGTTATCAGGCACGGTGGCATAGTTCGGAACACCCAGGACTTGGCTGAGGAAGTTGGGGTTGCAGTTGCGTCCAATCAACAGATACATGTCCTTTTGGAGCAGAGAAGTATAAATATTCAGGCACACATTTCATTTTAACTCTCATCATCACAGTTAGCGATGGGACAGTTCACAAAATACACAGGACTTCGGACCTTATCACGGTATTTGATATGTTTGGGTGTACGTACATTAGAGGAGGGGGAAATAATTTCTTGATAGATGCGTGGCAAATCGAACAGGGGCGATTGTAAAATCCATTAGTAAACGTCAATAATGTTTTATTTATTTAATGTAAATAAAGTAATACAGACACTTCTAAAATGTGTCTGACCGCAGCGAGCCACCTCACCCAGAGATCCGACCAGCTCCAATATTTTATATTCCAGTTTTGCACACATTTCCATTCATTGAATACATGTCATGAGAATTAATTCAACTGTTTATTATTACAAATGCATTGCTTTCAACCCTTGTGTAATGTTCATATTGTTGTTACTCAGCCAGCATTTGTGGGTCTGATGGACCCGTTGCATTTTGTGGCTTTTAATGCCTCACAATCAAACACTTTTATGTTAAAATACTGAACAGATGTTTATTGGGATAAGGTAAACATCTGTTCAGTCCATCAGACCCACAAACGCTGGCTGAGTAACAACAATATGAACGTTGCACGGAAGATTTCTCTGCCAGTTTCTGCATTCCACAGGGATGCTTCTTTTGTGTTTCTGCACCTGTGGTGCAACATTGTTTGTCAACACTGTCTGCTCTCATTTTCTCGCACATTTGACCCTCTGATGTTCTGTGTACCTACAATCTGCCCTCCTCCTGTCTAGACCTGCTATGTGTGTGTGTGGGTGCGAGTGGTACACAGAACATCAATTTCCCCACTTCTATTAGCCCCGGGTCCAGTGGACCCGGACATCTTATATGTAATAGAAATGTGTATGGTGTGTGGTCATTAAATATGTATTCGGATATATGTTCTTCGCAGAAAATGAGCCAAAGTCAGTGAGTCTCAATTTGAAAAATTAATTAATTGTATAATGTTTCTTTTAATAAAAAATGAAAACTGGTCCCACAGACCCGAACACCACACAAGGGTTAAAAGTGATGAATACCTATTTAGTGAAACGACAATAAATGTAAAATGGCATCAATATACATGAAAGATGCATCAATAATAGATTTTTAATCAAATGGTAGCTCCTGAATCGTAATGGAATCGTGAGGTGCCCAAAGATTCCCACCTCTCGATGCCACCAAGATGATCCAATAATCCACCATTATCATTCATCACTTGTGCATCTTACAGAAATGTATCTTCAAACGTCAGCTCCTTGAATTAGTGTTAAGAAAAATTATATTTACAACAACTTTACTGTATGCAGCATCAACACGAGCGTTAACATTACTTTATTTAATTTCATCCATCCATCCATCCATTTTCTACCGTTTGTCCCTTTTGGGGTCGCGGGGGATGCTCAGCTGCATTCGGGCGGAAGGCGGGGTACACCCTGGACAAGTCGCCACCTCATCGCAGGGCCAACATAGATAGACAGACAACATTCACACACTAGGGCCAATTTAGTGTTGCCAATCAACCTATCCCCAGGTGCATGTCTTTGGAGGTGGGAGGAAGCAAGAGTACCAAGAGGGAACACACGCAGTCGCGGGGAGAACATGTAAACTCCACACAGAAAGACCCCGAGCCCAAGAATCGAACCCAGGACCTTCGTACTGTGAGGCACATGCATTAACCCCTGTTTCACCGTGCTGCTCTGTTTAATTTCAATTACAGCTAAACAATGGAATCATGGGACCATTACACAAGACTTTTAACATTTTAAATTACGGAAGTAAGTAATAATAATAATAATAATACAGAAGTAATAAATTGTAGCTGAAAGGCGTGTCGGAAAATACATGTGTATATACAATACAGGCCAAATGTTTGGACCCACCTTATCATTCAATGCGTTTTATTTATTTTCATGACTATTTACATTGTAGATTGTTACTGAAGGCATCAAAACTACGAATGAACACATGTGGAGTTATGTACTTTTAATAAAAAAAAAGGTGAAATAACTGAAAACATGTTTTATATTCTAGTTTCTTCAAAACAGCCACCCTTTGCTCTGATCACTGCTTTGCACACTCTTGGCATTCTCTCGATGAGCTCCAAGAGGTAGACACCTGAAATGGTTTTCACTTCACAGGTGTGCTTGAAGCTCATTAAGAGAATGCCAAGAGTGTGCAAAGAAGTAATCAAAGCAAAGGGTGGCTATTTTGAAGAAACTAGAATACAAAACATGTTTTCAGCGGGGGGTACTGGAGCCTATCTCAGCTGCATTCGGGCGGAAGGCGGGGTACATAGTTGCAGTTCTTTGGTGACATCTCAAACTTCTAGGAGATGGGATCTTTTTTCAGTCATTCACTCCTCATTAGTTTCACTGTTACAAACAGGAATTAGCAAGCACATTGTGCGACCCATTAATAGTTTTTTTTCCTATTACAATATTTTTCTGATTGTGGAAAGCTATAGTCAAAATCAAAGTTCCTTTAACTGTCCAGGCCTAATTGAGGCTCGAACCTGCATTTTATTGTAATTACTAGAGATGTCCGATATTATCGGCCTGCCGATATTATCGGCCGATAAATACGTTAAAATGTAATATCGGAAATTATCGGTATCGTTTTTTTATTATCGGTGTCTTTTTTTAAATTTTTTAATTAAATCAACATAAAAAACACAAGATACACTTACAATTAGTGCACCAACCCAAAAAACCTTCCTCCCCCATTTACACTCATTCACACAAAAGGGTTGTTTCTTTCTGTTATTAATGTTCTGGTTCCTACATGATATATCAATATATATCAATACAGTCTGCAAGGGATACAGTCCGTAAGCACACATGATTGTGCGTGCTGCTGGTCCACTAATAGTACTAACCTTTAACAGTTAATTTGACTCATTTTCATTAATTACTAGTTTCTATGTAACTGTTTTTATATTGTTTTACTTTCTTTTTTATTCAAGAAAATGTTTTTAAATTATTTATCTTATTTTATTAATTTAAAAAAAAAGTACCTTATCTTCACCATACCTGGTTGTCCAAATCAGGCATAATAATGTGTTAATTCCACGACTGTATATATCGGTTGATATCGGTATCGGTTGATATCGGTATCGGTAATTAAAGAGTTGGACAATATCGGAATATCGGATATCGGCAAAAAGCCATTATCGAACATCCCTAGTAATTACTGAAACAAACCAATCGATAGATGACTAACATAATGGATAGCTGCGGCCCGAGTTGTGTTCCAATCAATATACCAAATAATATATTGCCAGACTGCGTCTGAATGGAGATCAGTGGTCACCATAAGAATGTGAGTGTAATTAAATTATGAGTTGTTGTAAGAATCACATCCCAATTGTGTATACCGGTGAGAGATGATTTTATGAGATCACCGTACAGGAGTGTGTATACCAGTGAGGGACGTTTCATGAGGTCACAGTACGCGAGTGTGTATACCTGTGAGAGATGTTTCATGAGATGACTGACAGTATACGTGAGTGTGTATACCAGTGAGAGATGTTTCATGAGATGACAGTTTTCGTGAGTGTGTATACCAGTGAGAGATGTTTCATGAGATCACGGTACGTGTGTGTGTATACCGGTGAGAGATGTTTCATGAGATCACGGTAGGTGAGTGTGTATACCTGTGAGAGATGTTTCATGAGATGACAGTATACGTGAGTGTGTATACCAGTAAGAGATGTTTCATGAGATGACAGTATACGTGAGTGTGTATACCAGTAAGAGATGTTTCATGAGATGACAGTATACGTGAGTGTGTATACCAGTAAGAGATGTTTCATGAGATCACGGTACGTGAGTGTGTAACTATGTATACCTGTGAGAGATGTTTCATGAGATGACAGTATACGTGAGTGTGTATACCAGTAAGAGATGTTTCATGAGATGACAGTATACGTGAGTGTGTGTACCAGTAAGAGATGTTTCATGAGATCACGGTACGTGAGTGTGTAACTATGTATACCTGTGAGAGATGTTTCATGAGATGACAGTATACGTGAGTGTGTATACCAGTAAGAGATGTTTCATGAGATGACAGTATACGTGAGTGTGTATACCAGTAAGAGATGTTTCATGAGATGACAGTATACGTGAGTGTGTATACCAGTAAGAGATGTTTCATGAGATCACGGTACGTGAGTGTGTAACTATGTATACCTGTGAGAGATGTTTCATGAGATGACAGTATACGTGAGTGTGTATACCAGTAAGAGATGTTTCATGAGATGACAGTATACGTGAGTGTGTGTACCAGTGAGCGACGTTTCATGAGATCACGGTACGCGAGTATGTGACTATGTATACCAGTGAGAGATGTTTCATGAGATCACAGTAAATGTGTGTACACCACTGAGAGAGGTGTTAATAAGATCACCATGCATGAGTGTGTCTATCAGTGAGAGATGTTTCATGAGACCACATTACGTGAGTGTGTGTATACCAGTGAGAGATGTTTCATGAGATCACAGTACGTGAGTGTGTATACCAGTGAGTGATGTTTCATGAGATCACATTACATGAGTATGTATACCAGTGAGTGATGTTTCATGAGATCACATTACGTGAGTGTGTATACCAGTGATAGATGTTTCATGAGATCACATTACGCGAGTGTGTATACCAATGAGAGATGTTTCATGAGATCACATTACGCGAGTGTGTGTATACCAATGAGAGATGTTTCATGAGATCACATTATGTGAGTGTGTATACCAGTGAGAGATGTTTCATGAGATCACATTACGTGAGTGTGTGTATACCAATGAGAGATGTTTCACGAGATCACATTACGTGAGTGTGTATACCAGTGTGTGATGTTTCATGAGATCACATTACGTGAGTGTGTATACCAGTGAGAGATGTTTCATGAGATCACATTACGTGAGTGTGTGTATACCAATGAGAGATGTTTCATGAGATCACATTACGTGAGTGTGTGTATACCAATGAGAGATGTTTCATGAGATCACATTACGTGAGTGTGTATACCAGTGTGTGATGTTTCATGAGATCACATTACGTGAGTGTGTATACCACTGAGAGATGTTTCATGAGATCACATTACGCGAGTGTGTGTATACCAATGAGAGATGTTTCATGAGATCACAGTGTATGTGAGTGTGTATACCACTGAGAGATGTTTCATGAGATCAGTGTATGTGAGTGTGTATACCACTGAGAGATGTTTCATGAGATCACAGTGTATGTGAGTGTGTATACCACTGAGAGATGTTTCATGAGATCACAGTGTACGTGAGTGTGTATACCACTGAGAGATGTTTCATGAGTTTACAGTACGTGAGTGTGTGCTTGTACCAATGAGAGATGTTTAATGAGATGACAGTATACGTGAGTGTGTATACCAGTGAGAGATGTTTCATGAGTTTACAGTACGTGAGTGTGTGCTTATACCAATGAGAGATGTTTAATGAGATGACAGTATACGTGAGTGTGTATACCAGTGAGAGATGTTTCATGGGACCATAGTACGTGAGTGTATGCCTTTAAAAGGTGTCATCGAGGTAAAGAAGTATTAGCTGCAGTCCGCGGGAGTGACCGCAAGTCCAAAATTCGTGTACACCTTGAACGCACCATTGAAACCGTTGCAAAGATGCGCTGTGATGTAAATTTGTCATCATTTGTACGAAACATTACAAAGAATCTGAACGCTTTTTTCCATAAAGCTTTTGATCCCTTGTAAAAATGAGCTGGATAAATATCGGACCCAAAACAAGAAGAATATTTCTTTGTGAAGAGTGTGAAGCTCACGAACCGTTCCTGCATCCATGAGGAACGCGCCCTCCCAGCTGAGCTTTTCCACAGAGAGCTGCAGCACTCTCGGCTGAGGGACGGTGCGCTCGCTGACGTTCAGAGCTCCCTGGGAACACAGGAACCACGTGAGGACTTCAATAAGCACAATAAAGGGACAGCCTTTCTCACCTCGTCAGTCAGGTCGTCTACGCGGTACAAAGCGGGGTGAATCATCAACATGGCGTAGACCAGCGGCTGGTACTTGAGCTGACACATGGCGAAGACCCGGTCGTCCAGTCTGGTGCTGGTCCCCGTCCTGAAAGCTTTCTGGAAGGATTGAAGCAACAAAAGGCATGACTAGAGATGTAATATCGGAAATTATCGGTATCGGTTTCAACCTCCCGATTTTCCCGGGAGACTCACGAATTTCAGTGCCCCTCCCGAAAATCTCCCGGGGCAACCATTCTCCCGATTACCACCCGGACAACATTATAGGGGGCGTGCCTTAAAGGCACTGCCTTTAGCGTCCTCTACAACCTGTCGTCACGTCCGCTTTTCCTCCATACAAACAGCGTGCCGGCCCAGTCACATAATATATGCGGCTTTTACACACACATAAGTGAATGCAATGCATACTTGATCGGCAGCCATACAGGTCATACTGAGGGTGGCCATATAAACAACTTTAACACTGTTACAAATATGCGCCACACTGTGAACCCACACCAAACAAGAATGACAAACACATTTCGGGAGAACATCCGCACCGTAACACAACAGAACAAATACCCAGAACCCCTTGCAGCACTAACTCTTCCGGGACGCTACAATATACACCCCCCCCATCTCCCGAATTCAGAGGTCTCAAGGTTGGCAAGTATACTCTAGTACAGTGGTTCTCAACCTTTTTTCAGTGATGAAAATGTGATGATAAATTCAAGTAACCCCTAATCAGAGCAAAGCATTTTTGGTTGAAAAAAAGAGATGAAGTCAAATACAGCACTATGTCATCAGTTTCTGATTTATTAAATTGTAGCAGTGCAAAATATTGCTAATTTGTAGTGGTATTTATTGAACTATTTGGAAAAAAAGATAGGTTTTTATTTATATTTATAAAGGATTTTTGAATTGTTGCTATTTTTAGAATATTTAAAAAAAATCTCACGTACCCCTTGGCATACCTTCAAGTACCCCCAGGGGTACGCGTACCCCCATTTGAGAACCACTGCTCTAGTATACTCTGGACTGAAGCTGTGTGCCTTCATTGTTTTTGTAGCTGTTGTTTTGAGGCATGTTTAAAAAAAAGAAAAAAAGAATGCACTTTGTGAAAGTCAAAGTATAGTATTTCCCATAGTTGTAGTGGATATCAGGATTATCTCAGGGAGAGCATGTCCCAAATTCCAAGCTGCTGTTTTGAGGCATGTTAAAAAAAAGAATGCACTTTGTGACTTCAATAATAAATATGGCAGTGCCATTTTGGCCCTTTTTTTAATAACTGGAGTTGAAGTTGTTCTTATTTTGGAAAACCTTGTTTTTGATTGATTGATTGAAACTTGTATTAGTAGAGTGCACAGTACAGTACATATTCCGTACAATTGACCACTAAATGGTAACACCCGAATAAGTTTTTCAACTTGTTTAAGTCGGGGTCTACATTAATCAATTCATGGTAAAGTTACATTGTTTAATGCATCCAGCACATCACAACAAAATTAGGCATAATAATGTGTTCATTCCACGACTGTATATATCGGTATCGGTTGATATCGGAATCGGTAATTAAGAGTTGGACAATATCGGATATCCGCAAAAAAGCTATTATCGGACATCTCTAGGCATGACGTTTCCAGCTTGCTCAACATGGGAGTTCTCGTAGGAGGAGCTGACCTGCTTGAGCAGAGCTGTGATGTAAAGGGGGAAGAGGCGAAGACAGGCTGGGGCCAGCAGGCCGGGCTGCTGGATGGTCAGCACCGACTGGCGGTACGCCGTCAGCGAATCGATAACGGCGTTGGTCATGGCGTCCCTGGCGTCGCTCAGGCTGGCCGTCACCGAGCGATCCACAGCTAAAATAAAGAGGAAATGAGCGCTCAACACCAGTTCAAGGAGGTAGAGGAGAATGAACCTCTCACCCATGCACGCCAGCAGGCCACACATGGCTTGAACGTCAGCACCAGCAAAGATGTCGGACATAGAGTGGACCACCGGGAGACACAAAGTGTGCACACGGATCCTCCTCTCTCCTGCGGGTACAGACACACGTTGGTGCAAAAGCCAGCAGAGACGGACCGGAAGTCGTACCTTTGCTGGAGGTGTACAGCAGTGCCGCCTGGAAAGACACCGTCTGCATGTTGTCCAGGTTTTCCTCGATGGACATTTGAACGGCAAAGCCCGCGTCCGGGTTCACATTGGGCAGCGAGAGCAGGTCCGTGGAGCGTACAAAAAAGTTTCCGTGGAAAGTGTGAATGGACAGACCTGAAGAGAGAGACAATACACATTGATGTATTCAGTAAATCTCCTTTTTCACTTCAATTACCATAGCGATATTGGAGCTTATACCGATTTTGATCCAGTACGATATCAGCAGGAATCATACATACTATAATATAATAATTTTGTAGTGTGGAATGTTAAAAAATGTTTGCTCAAGTGAAATGACTTATAGAACAAAGAAGGTACGAAATTAATGTGCATAAATGTCTCCCAAAATGTAAAAAAAAAAAAAAGTGTGTTGTATTGTGCAGGTTTGAAATAAATACTTCAATTCAATTCAATTTAGGCGGAGTGATAATTTGGTTCGGGCATCTGGTCAGGATGCCACCCGAGCGCCTCCCTAGGGAGGTGTTTAGGGCACGTCCGACCGGTAGGAGGCCACGGGGAAGACCCAGGACACGTTGGGAAGACTATGTCTCCCGGCTGGCCTGGGAACGCCTCGGTATCCCCCGGGAGGAGCTGGACGAAGTGGCTGGGGAGAGGGAAGTCTGGGCTTCCCTGCTTAGGCTGCTGCCCCCGCGACCCGACCTCGGATAAGCGGAAGAAGATGGATGGATAATTTTTTTTTTGGGCCACAATATTCATGAAGTGAAGCTCACGACGCAGTAAGTTGAATAATGCGGACACGTTTGTTACTGGACGCTTTCTAATACACTTTGGAGACTTTGTATGTGTAAGTAATATGCAACTATAATTATTTGATACTTGTTTTTGAGTTGAGTTGAGTTTATGTTTATTTCGAACATTCATGCATACAACATGATGCATCACAATTTCCAGTTCCTCTATTCAACATGTTGGAAAAGGAGTAGGAAGAAGCAGAGCTTATTTAATCCTACCCCTTTTCTTTTACATAGCAGTTGATAAAACTTTTGTTCACTTCCTGTTCTCAATTTATTCACAATATACTCCATAAGTAATAACATTAAAAATAAATACATTGCTTGTATTGACAAATGTGCTCTTTTATTGTTAAATGATTATTAAATATATGTCTAGCTTGTGTGCTGTTGTGTATCTGCTAGTAGCCTATAGCCTAGCACGTTTACCTTTTGTAAATGACTTTAGTAAAATAGAAAGAAATGTGCGCTTATTGGAGGACATTTGGATGTTAACTGGCTGTCCAACTTTGCACAAATACACAACACTGCAGGTCTGCCTGTATCGCACATGATATCACACCCAAGTAAACTCGCCGCAGGACCGCTTATATCGTACATAGTATCACACACAAGTAAAAACACTGCAGGACTGCTTGTATCGCACATGATATTACACACACAATTAAACACACTGCAGGACTGCTTGTATCGCACATGATGTCATACGAGTAAACCCGCTGCAGGACTGCTTGCATCGCACAGGATATCACACACAAGTAAACACGCTGCAGGATTGCTTGTATCTAGGGCTGCAACTAACGATTCATTTGATAATCGATTAATCTGTCGATTATTACTTCGATTAATAATCGGATAAAAGAGACATACTACATTTCTATCCTTTCCAGTATTTTATTGGGGAAAAAAAAACACGGCACCATACTTATTTTGATTATTGTTTCTCAGCTGTTTGTACATGTTGCAGTTTATAAATAAAGGTTTATAAACAATAAAAAATAGCCTCTGCGCATGCCATAGTATAGATCCAACGAATCGATGACTAAATTAATCGCCAACTATTTTTATAATCGATTTAATCGATTAGTTGTTGCAGCGCTACTTGTATCGCACATGACATTACACACACAAAGACACTGCAGGACTGCTTGTATCGTACAGGATATCACATACAAGTAAACACGCTGCAGGATTGCTGTATCGCACATATCATCACACACAATTAAACATGTCGCAGGATCGCTTATATCGTACATGATATCACACACAAGTAAAAACGCGGCAGGACTGCTTGTATCGCACATGATATTACACACACAATTAAACACACTGCAGGACTGCTTGTATCGCACATGATGTCATACGAGTAAACACGCTGCAGGACCGCTTTTATCGCACAGGATATCACACACAAGTAAACACGCTGCAGGATTGCATGTATCACACATGACATTACACACACAAAGACACTGCAGGACTGCTTGTATTGCACAATAAAACACACTGCAGGACTGCTTGTATCGTACAGGATATCACGCACAAGTAAACACGCTGCAGGTCTGCTTGTATTGCACATGATATCATACCCAAGTAAACACGCCGCAGGACCGCTTATATCGTACATGGTATCACACAAGTAAAAACGCAGCAGGACAGCTTGTATCGCACATGATATTACACACACAACTAAACACACTGCAGGACTGCTTGTATCGCACATGATATCACACACAAGTAAACACGCTGCAGGATTGCTGGTATCGCACATTACATTACACACACAAAGACACTGCAGGGCTGCTTGTATTGCACATGATGTCATACAAATAAAACACACTGCAGGACTGCTTGTATCGCACAGGATATCACACACAAGTAAACCCGCTGCAGGTCTGCTTGTATCACACATGATATCACACCCAAGTAAACACGCCACAGGACCGCTTATATCGTACATGATATCACACAAGTAAAAACGCCGCAGGACTGCTTGTATCGCACATGATATTACACACACAACTAAACACACTGCAGGACTGCTTGTATCACACATGATGTCATACGAGTGAACACGCTGCAAGACTGCTTGTATCGCACAGGATATCACACACAAGTAAACACGCTGCAGGATTGCATGTATCGCACATGACATTACACACACAAAGACACTGCAGGGCTGCTTGTATTGCACATGATGTCATACAAATAAAACACACTGCAGGACTGCTTGTATCGTACAGGATATCACACACAAGTAAACACGCTGCAGGATTGCTTGTATCGCACATATCATCACACACAAGTAAACATGCCGCAGGACCGCTTATACCGTACATGGTATCACACAAGTAAAAACGCCGCAGGACTGCTTGTATCGCACATGATATTACACACACAATTAAACACACTGCAGGACTGCTTGTATTGCACATGATGTTATACAAATAAAACACACTGCAGGACTGCTTGTATCGTACAGGATATCACACACAAGTAAACACGCTGCAGGATTGCTTGTATCGCACATGAAATCACACCCAAGTAAACACGCCGCAGGACCGCTTATATCGTACATGATATCACACACAAGTAAAAACGCCGCAGGACTGCTTGTATCGCACATGATATTACACACACAATTAAACACACTGCAGGACTGCTTGTATCGCACATGATGTCATACAAGTAAACACGCTGCAGGACTGCTTGTATCGCACAGGATATCACACACACAAGTAAACACGCTGCAGGATTGCTTGTATCGCACATGACATTACACACACAAACACACTGCAGGGCTGCTTGTATTGCACAGGTCATACAAATAAAACACACTGCAGGACTGCTTGTATCATACAGGATATCACACACAAGTAAACACGCTGCAGGATTGCTTGTATCGCACATAATATCACACACAAGTAAACATGCTGCAGGACTGCTTGTATCGTACAGGATATCACACACAAGTAAACACGCTGCAAGATTGCTTGTATCGCACATTTCATCATACGCAAGTAAAAATGCTGCAGGACTGCTTGTATCGCACATTTTCATGCAAGTTGATATGTGAAGTGAAGTGAATTATATTTATATAGCGCTTTTTCTCTAGTGACTCAAAGCGCTTTACTTGGTGAATCCCAATATCTAAGTTACATTTAAACCAGTGTGGGTGGCACTGGGAGCAGGTGGGTAAAGTGTCTTGCCCAAGGACACAACAGCAGTGACTAGAATGGCGGAAGCGGTGTTCGAACCTGGAACCCTCAAGTTGCTGGCACGGCCGCTCTACCAACCGAGCTATACCGCCCCATAGATATAGTCTGATACACGTTTCTTTTGCTGGTATTCGATATCAATATCGGATGAGGACACCCCTAATTAATCCTTTTTGTCACAGCGTACCTTTGGTGCAGCGGATCCTCATGACGGCCTCAAAGCCGATCTTCCTTGTCAAGTATCTCTTCAGATCCTTTTGGAAGCGCAGCACCTGAGCGGGGTTGTGTTGGTGGTGGTAAGACGGGAAATAGTAGACGGTGCCTGCAGAGTACCTGGATATGCAGCCTGGAGGAAGGAGAGAAGTACATCCCAAACGATGTCTTTATGACACCCTATGGCATACCCTCGCACCTATTAGCGAGCAACACATCACTTCCTGGACTCACCAAGAGAAGCCAGGTCACAATACTGAGAGCTGAGCAGGAACAGGTCAACAGCGACCTGCTGGCCGGAGCAGTCCAGAGCCAGCTTCTTGTAGAAGTCTGTCGCTGGAGATAAATTCTGGATGTCCTAAAGGAAAAACAAAACACAAGGAAAAGACCATGTGTTAAATAAAACTAATCTCAAGATCTAATTACTGGGTTTAACTAGCTTTGTTATCTTATGTTGTACTTTTCTTTGGTATAATGTATGGTAATGTGTGTATTCTTTGTAATTTTATTTTGTATGCTCCTATATGAACCCCAGGAAGACTAGCGGTCGCCTTGGCGTCAGCTAATGGGGATCCATTCAATAAACAATAAACAATAATCCAGGGGTGTCCAAACTTTTTGACTTGGAGCCCACATTGAACAGAAACAGTTCTGCCCACACATACATCCTTATACACACACACATACCTATATACATAGAGAGATACATACACATTTACACAGTAGGGCTGCAACTAAAGACTATTTTGATAGTCGCCTAGTCAAGCGTACACAAATTCAGTAGCTCTAATTTGGCCATCAACTTTTAATTTCATATTCAGATATTTTTAGGCATGTGCTTACTAATAACAAAGATGACTAATTTGATTTTAAATGTGTATTTATACTGCAACTATGCTGCTAATTAAGCGGTTTAAAAAAATTAAAAATATAGTTAAAAGTAGAGATGTCCGATAATGGCTTTTTTGCCGATATCCGATATTGTCCAACTCTTAATTACCGATTCCGATATCAACCGATACCGATATATGCAGTCGTGGAATTAACACATTATTATTTTGTTGTGATGCCCCGCTGGATGCATTAAACAATGTAACAAGGTTTTCCAAAATAAATCAACTCAAGTTATGGAAAACAGTGCCAACATGGCACTGCCATATTTATTATTGAGGTCACAAAGTGCATTATTTTTTTTAACATGCCTCAAAACAGCAGCTTGGAATTTGGGACATGCTCTCCCTGAGAGAGCATGAGGAGGTTGAGGTGGGCGGGGTTGAGGTGGGAGTGGGGGGGGGGGCTAGGGAGCAGCGGGGGGTGTATATTGTAACGTCCCGGAAGAGTTAGTGCTGCAAGGGGTTCTGGGTATTTGTTCTGTTGGGTTTATGTTGTGTTACGGTGCGGATGTTCTCCCGAAATGTGTTTGTCATACTTGTTTGGTGTGGGTTCACAGTGTGGCGCATATTTGTAACAGTATTAAAGTTGTTTATACGGCCACCCTCAGTGTGACCTGTATGGCTGTTGACCAAGTATGTTGGCATTCACTTGTGTATGTGAAAAGCCGTACATATGTGATTGGGCCGGCTCGCAAAGGCAGTGCCTTTAAGGTTTATTGGCGCTCTGTACTTCTCCCTACGTCCGTGTACCACTCCGTACAGCGGCGTTTTAAAAAGTCATACATTTTACTTTTTGAAACTGATACCGATAATTTCCGATATCACATTTTAAAGCATTTATCGGCCGAAAATATCGAAAGTCCGATATTATCGGACATCTCTAGTTAAAAGTAAGGACAGGAAAAGTGCAAAATAAAACGTCTATTTTTAATGTAAAAAAAGAATAATAAAGGACAGTTAAAATAGCAACAAAAGATAAAACAACTAAACTAACTTGCTCACAAAAGAAACAAGCATTGTGTGATGTGTTTAAAAAACTGCACATTGATATATTATTGATTAACTCCTGGCATTTTTAGCATTCTAAGACTCAATGCATATAATTGTATCATTGATTAATTATTAACATTTTAGATATCTAATAGATTGTATGTGGTAGCCATTTTTGTGTTATTCATATTTCGGTAGTCCTGCATATATTACCGGTAGGTTAAATTAATTATTTGTTGCTTGATGAATACTTGGGCCTACTGCGCTGCTGCACTTTGGTGTGGGTCATTGTGGTGGTGTTTGATGAATACCTGGGCCTACTGTGCTACTGCGCTTTGGTGTTGGTCATTAGTTAAGTAAAGTTAATTAATGTTAAAGTACCAATGATTGTCACGCACACACTAGGTGTGGTGAAATTTGTCCTCTGCATTTGACCCATCCCCTTGTTCACCCCCTGGGAGGTGAGGGGAGCAGTGATCAGCAGCGGTGGCTGCGCCCGGGAATCGTTTTTGGTGATTTAACCCCCAATTCCAACCCTTGATGCTGAGTGTCAAGCAGGGAGGTAATGGGTCCCATTTTTATAGACTTTGGTATGACTCGTCCGGGGTTTGAACTCACAACCTTACATTCTGTGTCATTTACAGCACCTGTGACAAAAGCATTTAGGGGTGCACATGAAACTGATTGGACAAATGTCGGGTTGAGAGACTGGCAGTGAATTTTTTTTTTGACCACTTCCTACGCAACACGTGAGCCGTAGTTTTGTTTAGAGCTTTGTATGTAGTTAAAGTTGTTTTGTTAACCTTGGATGCAATGTTGGAAATAAAACATTTTTTTTATCAAATAAAACTATTTCTGGAGAGACTTAAGTTGTAGTCGGAAGTGCGTATGAAAGTGCACCACCTGTCCTGGCTCAGCCCACGGCCTTTGGTTTAGAACCTGGAAAGCTTGGAAAGGCCGATACGTTGTATGTTTAATCTTATGATACCGGCACATTAGTGCATAATATTTAGTGTGTGTGCACAAACGCGTGCCTGTGCGATTGCGTTTGATATCGTGCCTTTTTTTCCATTTCATTGCAAACTGACGCTGCTCTAAAAAGTACTTCAATTGATTTAGAGAAAGTTTAGCTGGCGGACTATGGCTTAAATGACAATTAAATCTATTTTTCACATAACTTTGTCTAACAATCTTACGAGTTGAGACCAAATTCTCCAAATGTCCGACATTCCTCTGCTTTTAATGCTCCCGTATCATAGATGTAGTGTCATTAAACAAGGTATGCTTTGCAAAATGAGCAAGGTATTCATATTTTTAACAAAAATAGGAGAAAATATTCCCACACTTTGTTGACGCGAGTGGCGGTGATGACTTGCGTCCTCAGGAAAAAAACACGAGTGATGATGTCACAACTATGGATCCCGACTTAAACAAGTTGAAAAACTTATTCGGGTGTTACCATTTAGTGGTCAATTGTACGGAATATGTACTTCACTGTGCAACCTACTAATAAAAGTCTCAATCAATCAAAATGTCGACAAATGTATTTGTAAATTATATTGTCAACCCAAGGTGCCATCATATTTACAGTGATAAAAAAGCAACGTTATAAAAAATGTATTCAGCACATCCTGTGGGTAAGACTTCAAATGAAACTGTGGACATCTCAGGGGGCAGACTAAATGATAAATAATATAAATGGGTTATACTTGTATAGCGCTTTTCTACCTTCAAGGTACTCAAAGCGCTTTGACAGTATTACCACATTCACCCATTCACACACACATTCACACACTGATGGCGGGAGCTGCCATGCAAGGCGCTAACCAGCAGCCATCAGGAGCAAGGGGTGAAGTGTCTTGCCCAAGGACACAACGGATGTGACTAGGATGGTAGAAGGTGGGGATTGAACCCCAGTAACCAGCAACACTCCAATTGCTGGCACGGCCACTCTACCAACTTCGCCAAGATGCTGGCAGAACACAAATGGCCCACAGGCTGTAGTTTGGACACCCCTGATTTAGGTCAGAATATTCCGAACTCAACTTTCCATTTCTACGCTGATGATACGGTCATATACTGCACAGCACCCACTCCTGCTGAGGCCTTTAAATATCTACAACATGCATTTGACAGAGTACAAGAACAACTTTGCTATCTTTGACTGGTTTTAAATGCAGAGAAAACAAAGTGTATGTTCTTTACCACATCAAAAACGGTAAGATCAGCACTGTGTGAGAACATTTTAACAAGAAATGGGCAACAAATTGTGTTAGTATCTTCTTTTAAATATTTAGTATTTTTAATTGATGACCACTTGAGTTTTAAGGAGCACATTCAGTATGTTGTAAAAAAAAAAGAAGAAACTTTTACCAGGATTTTATTATAGAAACAAGCCTTGCTTTTCTTTTACTGTGAAACAGAAATTTGTGGAAACAACCTTTTTACCTGTTATTGACTATGGAGATGTGTTGTACATGAATGCTACTGCTGGTTGTCTCCACAAGCTGGATAGTGAGTACCACGGGGCACTGAAATTCATCATCAACTGCGCTCCCCTTACTCACCATTGTGTGTTGTACTCAATGGTTAACTGGATGTGCTCGACGCCTCAATCATTGGTATGTGTTCATCTACAAAACCATTCTGGGTATCACTCCATCTTATCTATCTTGTCTTTTAACAAAGAAACAAGGAAGTCCCAATCTTCGTTCAATGAATGTTCTGCAATTTGTCGTCCCCAAAGTAAGAACTGAACTGGGCAAGAAAGCATTTAGGTTTTCAGCACCGAAGGCTTGGAATAACCTACAATCGAATCTTCAACTTCAAACCCTTGTTACATTAAATGAGTTTAAAGCTTCTGTGAAAGGATTGCAGTCTACCTTGTCTGTATGCACATGTGTCATGTGAGCAAGTTTTAATGTTGTAAATTTGATGTTTTATGTGTTGTTTACCGTTTTTAATGTAACCTTGCTGCTGCCCTCTTGGTCAGGTCTCCCTTGGAAAAGAGATCTTTGATCTCAATGGGATTTTACCTGGTTAAATAAAGGCTAAATAAAAAAAGGTAATCGCCGCCACGGAGACAAACCACGCAAGCAAGTACCTTGGCTGATGCTCTTTGGTTTGGGTCCTCTCTGGACTGCAGGGCCCCGACTCCGAGGTTGGGAAGCTGGGTCTGAAAGACGGACATGCGGCCTCCGGTGGGGGACAGCAGCTTGAAGGCGGCCTGCAGGGCCGAGCCCAGCACCGACTGGGTCTCCATGGTCTTCTCAAATAACGTGGGCAAGCTCTTCAGGAGATCCTGCACCAACTGGAAGACGAGTTAAGCAAATGTTTTATGATGGTTCAGAACTATGTACTCACACTCGTCCATTAATACCGTGAAAGTACTTGGGTGCCTGCTGACCAATTACTTCAACTGTCTGGATTATTTCAAGTCTTATTGGATTCCTTCTGTTCATTTATGTTGTGCAAGTTGGCGGCTGTCAATGACTTGCCCTAAATTAAATGATGTTTTTATCACGCACATGGATGGAGTGGAAGGTGAACGAGCGTACCGTGTGCTTTTCATTTCCAGTCTACAGTAATTTCACCTTTATCACTGTTAATTTTTCTACCACGGTCAGGACTAGAACCAATTATCATAAATCAAATATTTTCAAAGCTACAGCATAATAAACATGTTTTAACATGATGAAAGCCCTTTAGTCATTAAGTAACACCCACATAGTCACTTTTACGCTCCTTTTATCCAATATAGTAAGCCAATCAGTGGTCATGATACTGAACAGCATGCTGATTAGGCCAATACTAAATGTATAGGGATAGGCGATATGGCCTAAAATCTATATCACAATATTTATTGCAGCCTCCAGCGAAAACGATATACAACCCTATATATTATTTGGTGTATAAATGATGATAGAACTATTTCAAAACAGGTTACAAAGGCTCCTAGTATAGCTGCTGTCGTATGCAGTAATATATTGTGTTATTTCCATTGTTATTGTTTTATCAAAACCATTATTGATCTATCGCTATTTTTCCAACAATACGCACTGAGACTAGGGCTGGACGATTATGGCAAAAATAATAGTCACAATTATTTTTGATCGATATCTTAATTCATGATTAGTAACATTATTCATTAATTTAAAAACATGAGTATCTATTGCACCACCAAAACCCAACTTTGAATAAAATTTAAAAGAAAAACGGATATACATTAGTAATAGTAAAGAATGAACCACAACAAATACACTAATACATTTAAATAACAATATAAAAAAAAATATTAAAATTAAGTTTTTCCGTGATAATTTTTTACCTTTTCACTTATTTTAATACCATAGAGTGTGTACTTTTTGTGTCATACATTAAATTAAACAATATATTTGTCAATTAAATGCAAACATCCTCACATTTATTTGTGAAATACATCTTTGGAGAATTTTGACTAATATTTTAAGTCAATGCATAATTTTATATATGTATCAATAAGTGCTTTAAGTACATTATGCTTGTGTGAGGTACTTTTTTGAAACCTTTATTTTGTTAGCGCAGTCAAACCGGATGTCACACACACTGTTTTTATGGTGATGGGAGGGAAATGTGCTGCTGTTCTGGGCTTGACGAGTAAGAAAAGGACTTGAGGTGTTTAAAAAATAAATAAATAAATAAAAAGCCTCTCAGGTTGCGACTGCTGTCTCCTGTTTGTACCTTGATCTTACATAGATTCGTTCACAACAACACAAACACATTGGATGTGTTGTGGATGTATGAATTGCTAGCTTTGTTTTTAGTTCAGGGCATGTTTTGGGGATGAATGAGCGGTACCGGACAAATTATTTTCCCAAACAAATGTTCCTTCTCCTCACAATGACAACATTTCACTCACATTTATGTCAATTTCCCTGATATTCTGCATTTAACAGCAAAATCTATTCTATTGGACAATTCCGTGATTCCGTCCGCTGTTACGTTAACGCCAATTCATATGCCTTACTTTTAATGGTGAGTTTAGTGATTAAGCATACTAGAGCTGTGTCAAATAAAAAGTAGCAACTAGAGATGTCCGATAATATCGGACTGCCGATATTATTGGCCGATAAATGCTTTTAAATGTAATATCGGAAATGATCGGTATCTGTTTCAAAAAGTACAATTTATGACTTTTTAAAAACGCCGCTGTACGGAGTGGTACACGGACGTAGGGAAAAGTACAGAGCGCCAATAAACCTTAAAAGGCACTGCCTTCGCGTGCCGGCCCAATCACATAATATCTACGGCTTTTCACACACACAAGTGAATGCAAGCATACTTGGTCAACAGCCATACAGGTCACACTGAGGGTGGCCGTATAAACAACTTTAACACTGTTACAAATATGCGCCACACTGTGAACCCACACCAAACCAGAATGACAAACACATTTCGGGAGAACATCCGCACCGTAACACAACAGAACAAATACCCAGAACCCCTTGCAGCACTAACTCTTCCGGGACGCTACAATATAAACCCCCCGCAATCCCCCTCCCCAACCTCAACCCCGCACCCCCAACCATGCCCACCTCAACCTCCTCATGTTCTCTCAGGGAGAGCATGTCCCAAATTCCAAGCTGCTGTTTTGAGGCACGTTAAAAAAAATGATGCACTTTGTGACTTCAATAATAAATATGGCATTGCCATGTTGGCACTTTTTTCCATGACTTGAGTTGATTTATTTTGGAAAACCTTGTTACATTGTTTAATGCATCCAGCGGGGCATCACCACAAAATTAGGCATAATAATGTGTAATTCCACGACTGTATATATCGGTATCGGTTGATATCGGAATCGGTAATTAAGAGTTGGACAATATCGGATATCGGCAAAAAAGCCATTATCGGACATCTCTAGTAGCAACCATGGTGACATCTCAAACTTCTAGTAAACGCAATCTTTTTTTACTCATTCACTCCTCTTCTGTTTCAGCCTTACAATCTCAAGAATTTGCATGCACGTTACGCGGCCCATTAATAGTTATTTTTTTAATCATAATATTTTTATGATCATGAAAAGCCATAATCAAAATCAAAACCTACATTGTCCAGCCCTAGTACAGTGTGTGCATGGAACGGTGCCAGGCGCTGGCCCAGCTCTTCCAAACATGCCAAAAGAGGGGAAGTGTGCGTACACAAGCCAGAAGTTCCTGACTTCAGGCACAACATGTAGTGTGAGTACTTCTCCAAGCATGACTAACAAGCTTTCTCACCTCTTTGCTCTCGTTGAGGTTTACTAAAAGGCTGTCCGGTGTTGGTAAGAAGATATCTGCAGAAAACAAAAATAGAATATACGTCGTTATTATAACTGACAGGCACCCGTGTCGTGTTTCACAGTCTTACCTTCAATGTCTGAGACGATGAGCATCTGAGGCTGGGACAGTCCTTCCTGAAGATTGTAGAAGTGGATGGTGCTATCGAAGGTGATGAAGCCGATTTTTGTCCGCGAGTCCCCGGGGAGCCTTCGGTCAAGCACACACACACACACAGATGAAACGGTAACAGGATGAAACTTGGGACAGACGGTGAAACAGAACAAGCGCACATCTGCACATACGTGTTGATATTGTCCAGCACTGACTGACAGAATATCTTCAGGTAGCCCGTCTCCACTGCATTATGGGAAACATCCAGGACAAAAAGGTACACAGCCGGCTGTGGCGGCCTCAGCTGGAATAGAGACATGCACGTGTCATTGAATAGGGTCGGTAAAACACAAGTTTCAGTCACCAAATGACACCTACCATGTATTCTGATGGAGCGATAAACTCGATGGTGGAATTCTGCACTTCCGGTCGTTTGTGTGGTTCTCCGTAGGATCGACTGACTGGATTATACATGAACTCCTCTGGAACTGCACACACAAGGACACAGATAAAGACACACGTGGCATGTAGCAAGTATCAAAATGCAGTTATCAATCACTTTTTTTTGTTTTTTTTTACACATAATTTTCATTTTAAACGCTAATACTAACCGTCGAGAAATGTAGCGTGGTAATCATTATTACCGTTTATTGTTACATCCCCAGTCAATATAAACAAGTTTCTAGTGTTGTCCCGATACCAATATTTTGGTACCGGCACCAAAATATTTTGGTATATGATATATTACTTTAATTTTGTTTACAACATAAAACAACAACCTCATTTTCAATGTGTGGCGGTAATGAAAATGCCGTGGCGGCGCACCGCATTCAATTACAAACCCCATTTCTATATGAGTTGGGAAATTGTGTTAGATGTAAATATAAACTGAATACAATGATTTGCAAATCATTTTCAACCCATATTCAGTTGAATATCCTACAAAGACAACGTATTTGATGTTCAAACTGATAAACATTTTTTTTGGTGCAAATAATCATTAACTTTAGAATTTGATGCCAGCAACACGTGACAAAGAAGTTGGGAAAGGTGGCAATAAATACTGATAAAGTTGAGGAATGCTCATCAAACACTTATTTGGAACATCCCACAGGTGAACAGGCAAATTGGGAACAGGTGGGTGCCATGATTGGGTATAAAAGTAGATTCCGTGAAATGCTCAGTCATTCACAAACAAGGATGGGGCGAGGGTCACCACTTTGTCAACAAATGCGTGAGCAAATTGTTGAACAGTTTAAGAAAAACCTCTCAAACAGCTATTGCAAGGAATTTAGGGATTTCACCATCTACGGTCCGTAATATCATCAAAGGGTTCGAAGAATCTGGAGAAATCACTGCACGTAAGCAGCTAAGCCCGTGACCTTCGATCCCTCAGGCTGTACTGCATTAACAAGCGACATCAGTGTGTAAAGGATATCACCACATGGGCTCAGGAACACTTCAGATACCCACTGTCAGTAACTAAAGTTGGTCGCTACATCTGTAAGTGTAAGTTAAAACTCTCCCATGCAAGGCGAAAACCGTTGATCAACAACACCCAGAAACGCCGTCGGCTTCGCTGGGCCTGAGCTCATCTAAGATGGACTGATACAAAGTGGAAAAGTGTTCTGTGGTCTGACGAGTCCACATTTCAAATAGTTTTTGGAAACTGTGGACGTTGTGTCCTCCTGACCAAAGAGGAAAAGAACCATCCGGATTGTTATAGGCGCAAAGTTGAAAAGCCAGCATTTGTGATGGTATGGGTGTGTATTAGTGCCCAAGACATGGGTAACTTACACATCTGCGAAGGCGCCATTAATGCTGAAAGGTACATACAGGTTTTGGAGCAACATATGTTGCCATCCAAACAACGTTACCATGGACGCCCCTGCTTATTTCAGCAAGACAATGCCAAGCCCCGTGTTACATCAACGTGGCTTCATAGTAAAAGAGTGCGGGTACTAGACTGGCCTGCCTGTAGTCCAGACCTGTCTCCCATTGAAAATGTGTGGCGCATTACGAAGCCTAAAATACCACAACGGAAACCCCCGGACTGTTGAACAACTTAAACTGTACATCAAGCAAGAATGGGAAAGAATTCCACCTGAGAAGCTTCCAAAATGTGTCTCCTCAGTTCCCAGAGTGTTGTTAAAAGGAAAGGCCATGTACCACAGTGGTGAACATGCCCTTTCCCAACTACTTTGGCACGTGTTGCAGCCATGAAATTCTAAGTTAATTATTATTTGCAAAAAAAAAAAAAAAAAGTTTATGAGTTTGAACATCAAATATCTTGTCTTTGTAGTGCATTCAATTGAATATGGGTTGAAAAGGATTTGCAAATCGTTGTATTCCGTTTATATTTACATCAAACACAATTTCCCAACTCATATGGAAACGGGGTTTGTACATTAAGGGGAAACCCTGAGTTATTAAAGTTTAAGTACCAATGATTGTCAGACACACACTAGGTGTGGTGAAATTAACCTCTGCATTTGACCCATCCCCTTGTTCACCCCCTGGGAGGTGAGGGGAGCAGTGAGCAGCAGCAGTGGCCGCACTCGGGAATAATTTTGGTGATTTAACCCCCAATTCCAACCGTGATGCTGAGTGCCAAGCAGGGAGGCAAAGGGTCCCATTTTTATAGTCTTTGGTATGACTCCGCCAAGGTTTGAACTCAAGACCTACCGATCTCAGGGCGGACACTCTGACCACTAGGCCAGTCAGATGATACAATTGTTGATGACTGAAGTGCTGATATCAACCAAACCTAACTCCCCGCCCCAACCCCCTCCACATCCCACCCCTTCGGATTGTAAATAATGCAAATAATTCAATGTAAATACTCTGATGATGATTAACTTGTGTGATGACTGTATTATGCTGATAGTATATATTTATACCATGAATTGATTAACGTGGACCCCGACTTAAACAAGTTGAAAAACGTATTTGGGTGTTACCATTTAGTGGTCAATTGTACGGAATATGTACTGTACTGTGCAATCTACTAATAAAAGTCTCAATCAATCAATCAATCAAACCTACCATTATTTTGATTAATTTCTCAAGTGAGTAAAGTCACTTGATTAAGCCTTTTTCAATCATTACAAAATAAAGTATTTATGATTAGTGCCAATATTGTGTCGGACAATATTCACGGCTGCTATGTCATTACTGGAAGTTAAAAGGTTGTATCGGGACACCCTAAGCAACAAGTTTCTAATTCTTAACATTTGTGTCATTAGTTCCTACCATCATTGACCCGAAAGCACAGGTTGCATTTCCACCTCCTCTGGTCCAGGAAGGACACGAAGGGGTTGATGTAAGTCCGGCAGGAGCGACACCTGACGATGGTGCTGGGCGTCACCACAGGAAGTTGCTGCAAGAACAGAATAGAATTTCCGAGTGTGAGTTTGTGAGACGGACACACTGCATTCGCAGCTTTGACATTTTCAATAAACCGCTTCTGCCCACTGCTCCCTTCACCTCCCAGGGGGGTGAACAAGGGGATGAGTCAAATGCAGAGGACAAACTTCAACTCACCTAGTGTGTGTGTGTGTGTGTGTGTGTGTGTGTGTGTGTGTGTGTGTGTGTGTGTGACAATCATTGGCACTTTAACAATAAGGACTTTCTTGTTGCTGCCTCTGTTAGACCGTGGGGCATACTTAGCCACATGGCATTTCGGCAACATTCTTAGCGGTTAGGCTTCACTATTCATTCGTCGCGTCGCGCATAAACTGCTACTCCGGTCGAGTTAAGGATTCCTTTATTGACGTCACCACGCACGGCGTCGATCAGCAGCACAGACGTTAGAATTATTCACTAGAAAGCAAGACCACGAGGCAACTTGCAAAGTGGATATTCCTTCAAATTGAGAAAATACTAGGAAAAACAGCATTTGATAACGTTGAATGAATGGCGCCTTTTCCATCCCCTCCGCAACGGAAGTGAATCAGCAGCAGCAGCAGCAGCAAGTCGTCCGCTGTTGATACTGCAGCTAATAACTAATAACACTGCCAATCATGTTGAAACATGCCGTTATTAACTGTAAACATGAAATTAATGTTTCTCATGAATTACATGACGAGACATCTGGCCCCACCTTCCTAAGAAGTGTTGTTCACAGCTGGAGACACTGATTAGTCACAAATATCGCATATGGTTCCTAAAATTTTCTGCTTATTAATAGTTAACTTTTTTTTTTAGAATTGGTGGTCAAAAATTGCAGTGTACAGTTCTACTTGACTTGCTTGTATTTGCCTTTGACTGACAGTTAAAGTTAAGTTAAGGTTCCAATGATTGTCACTCACACACACACACACTAGGTGTGGTGAAATGTGTCCTCTGCATTTGACCCATCCCCTTGTTCACCCCCTGGGAGGTGAGGGGAGCAGTGAGCAGCAGCGGTGGCCGCGCCCGGGAATAATTTTTGGTGATTTAACGCCCAATTCCAACCCTTGATGCTGAGTGCCAAACAGGGAGGTAATGGGCCCCATTTTTATAGTCTTTGGTATGACTCGGCCGGGGTTTGAACTCACAACCTACCGATCTCAGGGCGGACACTCTAACCACTAGGCTACTGGTTTTACTTAGTATATACTGTATGTAATTTTTTTTAAATTTAAACAATACGTTTTAATTATTTCCATTTGAAAAATGTTAAACATGTTACTGAACAGGTTTGTGTGATTGTCATTTGTCACAAAATAATTACGGTAGGTTGTATTTTGTTTATTACCACAAATATTTATTCTATTTTTCCATTCATCAATTTTTTACCGCTTGTTTATGGAAGTATTACTGTAGCAAAAATGATTGGCAAACGTGTATCTCAATCTGTGTGCGTTAGGGGTGTAACGGTACACAAAAATTTCGGTTCGGTACGTACCTCGGTTTAGAGGTTACGGTTCGGTTCATTTTCGGTACAGTAAGTAAACAACAAATATATACATTTTTTGGTTATTTATTTACCAAATTTGCAAAATCTTCCACCAAAAATATTTTTCTTAGTGGAATATTTGATGTGAGGTAATCGGAACCTTGGATAGGCCAATAATTCATAGTAACATTGATTTTGATTATGTTTTGAACAATGACAGTTTGAAAAAAAAAAAAAAACATCTTTGTTTTATTAGTCAACATTGCAACTTTTTCTAAATTACATTTAACCTTTAAGCTTTTTTATTTCACTTCTGTTATGTTTTTGTTTATTTTATTAGTATTATTAGAATGTGCCGTGGGCCTTTAAAACATTAGCTGTGGGCCGCAAATGGCCTCCGGGGCACACTTTTGACACCCCTGCTATAGATAATAAAAAATTAAATCTATGGATAAAAAGCAGAGCCTGGCGACGCATGCGCGTTTATCATAACTCTCTCGCTTTCTCTGTATCTGCCCCTCCCTCACGAATGCTGCTGCGCGCACAATTTGTTTTGTTTTTAACCCCTTCTTAACCCTGAACGTACATTGAACATACACGCAACCCTAACTCAAAATGCCGGACATTTGAGGCGTTTAAGAAACTCCGCCCTGACAGCTCCACAAAAGAGGACATGTCCGGTGAAAAGAGGACGTATGGTCAGTCTATCGTAGCGCCGTCGCTGCTAGAATGGCGTGTGTTGTGCCGCACATTGTGCAAACAAAGCTACTGAATATGTCCATGTGGAAACTCGTTCGGTACACCTACGAACCGAACCGAAACCCCCGTACCGAAACGGTTCAATACAAATACTCGTACCGTTACACCCCTAGTGTGCGTGTAATCCAATTTAATACAGTGCTTCCCAAATATTTTCCGTTACACCACCCCAAGGAAGGAGAAAGTATTTTGCGGCCCCCCTTCCAACCGTGACTATACATAGTATAATGTGTCTATAAAATTGTTATAACTATACTTCTGCATAACATTGTAAGCTTATTAACATTAAAGGAAACAACACACCCTTATTTCCTCGTCTCCTACCGTGGTTACAGTGAAGCAAAGTGCTACATACACTTCATCATATTTTGGCACGACAAAAAAGAATATTTCCCGAAGTCACACCCCCCTGGCATCACGCCGTGCCCCACCCATGGGGGCCCGCCCCACTCTTTGAGATAGACTGGTGTAATACAACCGTGTACAATTTGAGCGAGTGTATCAAGATTTGTGAGCGTGTAATACGTGTGCGCATGCGTTCAGAAGTGCGTGCGTGTAATACAATCTGTGTGTGCGTATCTGAGGTGTGCCTACATTGAACCAACCATGTGTGGTGTGTAACGTGGTTAAATTGCGTGACTGTCACGCTCAAAGCGTAAAGCCTGGCAGCTCTGAGCAAGTGTTCGAGCCTGGTCCATCGTTGTTGACTCCAGCGCCGAATAACGTGATCAGTGGCTGCAGGGCAGACAGACAACTTAAAACGCACGTACGCGGATCTGAATACACACACTCAAATTGATATACAGACACAAATTAATACACACCCACGCAAATTGGATTACACGCGGGCAAATCAAGGTACCGTATTTTCCGCACTATAAGGCGCACCGGATTATAAGGCACACATTCAATGAATGGCCTATTTTAAAACTTTGTTCATATATAAGGTGCACCGCATTATAAGACGCATAGAATAGACGCTACAGTAGAGGCTGGGGTTACGTTATGCATTCATTAGATGGAGCTGTGCTAAAGGGAATGTCAACAAAACAAATAGTGATTGTACTGACACTTCTACTTGCTGCTCTCTGTTCAACAACCCACTGTTCGAGTTTGTCCTCAAACTGTAGCCATCAGTTCCCTCGGAAACATTGTTTAGTCTACTTTACTTGGCGCAGGTCATCTTGTTGCTTCCTCCACTTCTGCACCATTGATTCGTTAATGTTAAATTCTCTCACTGCTGCTCTATTCCCGTGTTCTACTGCGTGACTGATCGCCTTGAGTTTAAACTCTGCGTCGTAAGCGTGTCTCTGAAAAGGAGCCATTTTTGGGTCTTTACATAAAGTTTAGGTCTCGCAACTACGCTAGGCAGCCGCCGACTTCATTTTCCCCCGTAGAAGAAGAAGCATTTCTTCTTCTTCTACGGTAAGCAGCCGTAGAAGGGGGAAAATGAAGTCGGCGTAGTTATGGATTGTTGCGAGACCTGTTGTGGCTCAATATTGGTCCATATACACTAGGTGTGGCGAGATTATTCTCTGCATTTGACCCTGACAATCATTGGTACTTTAACTTTAACTTTATATAAGGCGCAACGGATTATAAGGAGAACTGTCAGCTTTTGAGGAAATTGGAGGTTTTTAGGTGCGCCTTATAGTGCGGACAATACGGTACACGTAGCAAATAATTTTGCTACAATAATACTTCCATACTTGCCCTTTTGGGGGTGGTGTTGGAGCAAAAGGCAGGGTACACCCTGGATCGAGGCTGTGGGTCTCTAAAGACCTCACAGTTGTGTTTGTATACTTATGTTTTTTTTTTACCAAACTAAACTAAAGTTGATGCTAATCAACTTGTTTGCTATCCTTTTATGCAAACGAAAATTGATAAAAAACTGAACCGTTAAACAAATTTGGAATCTTATCAATTTTGGTCCCAAAGTGTGAAGGCTGGAGCGTGACTTGGCTACCGAGAGGTCTTTGAAGGGTTGCAGCAGCAGTCCCAGTGGCATCTTGGCTTTATTGAGCAGAGATTGGGTCTGAGGGATGCTTGTCAACGTGCAGCGGAAAACCCTGGAAGCACAGAAGAACGATGAGTCCTGTGATTGTATATAGTGCTGCTGGCACACAGGAAGTGCCTGTCTCCTTACTCCGGGTTGGAATTTAGCTTTTGCAGGTCTAAGGGGAGGCAGGGTGTCGGGGCGCTGACTGGCCCCGGGGGCAGCAGGTTCCGCTCTTGGAGAAGGTTGACCACACGTAAAGTCTCAGGGGTGCTGGACTGGAGGCTCATGGCGGCCAGGGATGAGCTCAGCTGAGCTGGGCCACGCCCGGGAGGTGGCTGTGAGGCAAACAAACAAGCCATTCACTAAAGCTCAGGTGGAAGAAAAATCATCGGAAATAAAAATGTGCAAATTATTAAAATTAGGGGACTAAGCAAGGCAATAAAAAAATACTTGCTTTTTAATGTTTGCCTTCCACAACATTTCCTTAAGCGTACAGTAAGTGCAAAGCAAATTAATGACAAGTGGCAGAGCATGTTGTTCCACAAACACATTGACATGAAAATAAGCCCTAACAAAAAAAAAATTATAATAATTTTTCAATGGGGACAGGGCTCTTTACCTGCTGGTACAATTGAGGTGTTGTAGTGTAAGGCTGAGTGGCGCTCGCTATTCCTGGGTGCATGCTCGGAGGGGCGCCGTGGGGAGCCGAAGGGTGCAGGTACCCCGGGGGGGGCGAGGGGTAGTGCCCCAGGTGGCGACCGGGCGGGCCAGGCTGAGGAGCTCCAGGCTGGGGCGGGCCAGGCTGGGGCGGGCCAGGCTGGGGCGGTGCGGCTGTGAACAACGACAAAAAAAGAAGGCAACATCAGTGAGTGAGAAGGCAAAGATATTAACTCCAAAAAATATTTCCTACTACCGTATTTTTCGGACTATAAGTCGCTCCGCAGTATAAGTTGCACCGGCCGAAAATGCAAAATAAAGAAGGAAAAAAACATATATAAGTAGCATTTTTGGGGGAAATTTATTTGATAAAACCCAACTCCAAGAATAGACATTTGAAAGGCAATTTAAAATAAATACAGAATAGTGAACAACAGGCTGAATAAGTGTACGTTATATGAGGCATAAATAACCAACTGAGAACGTGCCTGGTATGTTAACGTAACATATTATGGTAAGAGTCATTCAAATAACTATAACATATAGAACATGCTATACGTTTAACAAACAATCTGTCACTCCTAATCGCTAAATCCCATGAAATCTTATACGTCTAGTCCAGGGGTCGGCAACCTTTACCAGTCAAAGAGCCATTTTGACCAGTTTCACATATTAAAAAAAACAATGGGAGCCACAAAAATCTTTTGAATTTTAAAATGAAATAACACTGCATACAAAGTTTTTTTTGTTGCTTTGAGCAATGTATAAACCAAGGGTCTCAGACACGCGGCCCACACCTTAATATGAAAATTGAATGTTAGTGCGGCCCGCTGGTTTTATATGAATGGCGCTTGACAGCATCATCCTTGTCATCCCTCCCGATTTTTCCGGCACACTACGAATTTCAGGGCAACTGTTCTTTCGAACGTGCCGTGATGGCACAGCATTTAGGACACACTACAACCAGCGTGCCAGCCCAGCCACACGTTGTATGGGGCTTCTGCTTGCTCACGTAAGTGACAGCAAGGCATATTTGTTCAACAACCACACAGGTTACACTGACGGTGGCGGTATAAAAAACTTTAACACTCTTACTAATAATGCGCCACACTGTGAACCCACACCAAACAAGAATGACAAACACATTTCGGGAGAACATCTGCACCGTAACACAACATAAACACAACAGAACAAATACCCAGAATCCCATGCAGCCATGCAGGGGGGGGGGGGTTCTGGGTATTTGTTCTGTTGTGTTTATGTTGTGTTACGGTGCGGAAGTTCTCCCGAAATGTGTTTGTCATTCTTGTTTGGTGTGGGTTCACAGTGTGGCGCATATTTGTAACAGTGTTAAAGTTGTTTATACGGCCACCCTCAGTGTGACCTGTATGGCTGTTGACCAAGTATGCATTGCATTCACTTGTGTATGTGAAAAGTCGTACATATGTGATTGGGCCGGCTCGCAAAAGCAGTGCCTTTAAGGTTTATTGGCGCTCTGTACTTCTCCCTACATCCGTGTACCACTCCGTACAGCGGCGTTTTAAAAAGTCATAAATTTTACTTTTTGAAATTGATACCGATAATTTCCGATATCACATTTTAAAGCATTTATCGGCCGATAATATTGGCAGTCCGATGTTATCTGACATCTCTAGTTAAAAGTAAGGGGGGGGGGGGGGGGGGGGGGCGGCGCTGTTTGTAGAGATTGTAGAGGATGCTAAATGCTGTACCATCATGACACGCCCTTGTTATTATTGTAAGGATGAAAATTGGAAAATATTAATCCCGGTAGTTTTCTGCGAGAGGTACTGAATTCCGTAAATCTCCCGGGAAAATCGGGGGGGTGGGGGGGTGGGGGGGTAGGCAAGTATGCAGCTGAGCCGCATCAGAGTGATCAAAGAGCCGCATGCGGCTCCGGAGCCGCGGGTTGCCGACCCCTGCTCTAGTCTCTTACGTGAATGAGCTAAATAATATTATTTGAAATTTTACAGTAATGTGTTAATAATTTCACACATAAGTCGCTCCTGAGTATAAGTCGCACTCCCGGCCAAACTATGAAAAATACTGCGACTTGTAGTCCGAAAAATACGGTACTAACAACAAACACTCACCAGGTTTGTAGTCCACATGATTGGGCCCATTCGATGGAAGGGGCACACTTCCGCCCGGAATTCCTGTTATTTTTCAAAGCAAAGACTTTTTACACGGATGGGACATATATAGAACACTTCTCCTAGAAATGGAGATGATGTAACACATGTATCAATGAGTCGTGTTGCATACTACCGTATATGTGGAGGCAATGTCGAACGTAAACATGGAGAAAGCAAGGCAAATTCCTTGTAAATGAACAATGTGAGCACATGTTGTGTTTTGTCAACAGGCTACGTAAGCAAGTCACCCCTTGAGCGTGTTGACACACTTGTATAATAATTACGTTTCACTTGACTTCAGCCTTATTGCCATTTAAAATATATTTCATTGTGGAAGAGTTCACCATCATTAGTATTAGGCACCATCTGATTGGAATGTGAAAAATATAACGCATTTATTCAAATGAAATGAATAGTGAGGCATCCTGTTCCAGTTGGAAGATCAATTATGATGGTGCAGAAAGCAAGCAGTAGGTCCAATCATTACTCTTCTGTCTACAACATTTCCCCCTAAAGCCACTGATGTTGGATCAGCTGAAAGTCACATTTTCTTTCCCAAACTAAGAGCAGAAAGGAAAGGCTATAAAGAGCATGTGCTAAGAGTGAAAGGACACACGTCGTCTAACATAGCTAGCTACTTATTTAGCCCCACCTGGACATTCAATATCCTCCTGGCAATCGGGCTCAGTGGGGGGCTGAGAGCTGCAGGCAGCACCCCCGCACTGAGCTAGCATGTGAGGGACAACAACACAACGTTACTATTGGAACATCCCGGATGTTGACAACAGGGTTATAGATTGGAGGACCAAACAAGAGACTTACCATCGGCCTTTGGGGGCGGAGGTGTGGCATTGGCCATCGGTGGTCCGGTTGGAGGTGCTGTGGGCTTCATGGTGGGTGGTGGGCCTGTGGGTGGGGCCCCGTAAGGCCCTCTGCTTGGGTGATACTGCTGTGAGGCCACTGGGTTCATCGGCGGAGGAGCGCTACCTAAACGAACCAGAGTGGTATTTCAGTAAATTGTGCGTTTGTATGAATATGTACAGTGGTACCTCGGGATACAATATTCTTTTTCTTTAGGTTACGAGCAAAAATTCAGATTGCAGATTTTGTCACAATGAACACTGTAAAATGCAACCAGAACATCCAGTCTTACTAGCTATCATTAGATCATAGCTTATAGACATAACTTTGTCTTCCCAATAGCGTTGTATGGTATACCAGTAGTAATAAAGTACCGCGGTAATAACGATTTAAAGGCCTATTGTTCACAATTATTATGAGAGACAAGAACACACGTCTTTTTTTGGGGGGGATTTTAAAGATGATAAAAAACCCTAGCAAGGTGCGGCAGTATTTAACTCGCCAAGTTAAATACTGTACATTATTAATTAGGGGTGTAACGGTACACAAACATTTCGGTTCGGTACATACCTCGGTTTAGAGGTCACGGTTCGGTTCATTTTCGGTACAGTAAGAAAACAACAAAATATACATTTTTGGGTTATTTATTTACCAAATTTGCAAAATCTTCCTCCAAAAATATTTTTCTTAGTGGAATATTTGATGTGAAGTAATCGTAACCTTGGGTAGGTCAATAATTCATAATAACATTGATTTTGATTCCATATTATGTTTTCAGCAATGACAGTTTGAAAGAAAAAAAAAAACAGCTTTGTTTTATTAGTCAACATTGCAACTTTTTCTAAATTACATTTAACCTTTAAGCTTTTTTAATTTCACTTTTGTTATGTTTTTGTTTATTTTAATAGTATTTTTAGAATGTGCCGTGGGCCTTTAAAACATTAGCTGTGGGCTGCAAATGGCCTCCGGGGCACACTTTTGACACCCCTGCTATAGATAATAAAAAATTAAATCTATGGATAAAAAGCAGAGCCTGGCGACGCATGCGCGTTTATCATAACTCTCTCGCTCTCTCTGTCTCTGCCCCTCCCTCACGAATGCTGCTGCGTGCACAATTTGTTTTGTTTTTAACCCCTTCTTAACCCTAAGTGTACATTGAAAATACACGCAACTCTAACTCAAAATGCCGGACATTTGAGGCATTTAAGAAACTCCGCCCTGACAGCTCCGCAAAAGAGGACATGTCAGGTGATAAGAGGACATATGGTCAGTCTATCGTAGCCCGTTAGCTGCTAGCATGCTGTGTGTTGTGCCTCGGTGTGCATTGTTTACACAACTTGCGTTACGCTACTTAATATGTCCATGTGGAAACTCGTTCGGTACACCTCCGAACTGAAGTCCCCGTACCGAAACGGTTCAATACAAATACACATACCATTACACCCCTATTATTAATACATTACTTCATAAAACTACTGTATTTGTTTGTACTACACTCTATTGTATTGTTTTTATATAATATGTATTATGTGAAAGCTTGTTTTACTTTTTAACAGGCTTGTTACATGGTAAAATTGTGCTTTTCTATTTATTTTAATGGGCGACGCTGACAAGTTTTTCGAGGTAGGAGCCATGTCACAGATTAGAAATTCGTACCCCGACGTACCACTACTGTACATTATAGTATTACATGCACCAGACTTTGCGTCACTTTGTAGCATAAAGACTCTACTTGAACTTTGAGTGGACTGGGAGTGAGGGTGTGTGTGTGTGTGTGTGTGTGTGTGTGTGTGTGTGTGTGTGTGTGTGTGTGTGTGTGTGTGTGTGTGAGTAAGGCTGTGCCAACATGTTGAAGGAGCGAGTGGAGGGCAAGGTCCTCCTCCAACGTATTAACACTGCAGATACTCTGTGTCCTACCTTCAAGTCCTAGGTATTTAAACTATTTTAACTGGTGAAACTTCAAAGTTTGGGATGACAACTCTCCATGTAATTCGCTGATTTACCCAAAAGGTATTAAAGTATTTCTGATTTCGACAAAAGGTCAAGGTTCTGATTTGATCCGACAGAATGACTCATCTTTTTTTTTTTATTGATTTGGCCAGGGGGATGTGTTTGTCATGGCTGCCACATTGCTATCATGACGAGTAGTAATATTTGGTGCCAGGAAGTGGGAGGTCGCTGTGTGCTTACCTGGCTGGCTGTATCCCTGCAGAGAGGTGGGGGGCGCCCCTGTGTGCGGGGGCTGCATGGGGCTAAGGGACCCAGAGGGTGACAGTGCAGAGCTGTAAGGTCCGGGTGGGCTCATGTGATTGGGCGCCATGCCCCGCGGTGGCATGTTTGAGGAGACCGGAGGCCCCGTGGGCGGAGGAGCCGAGTTGTCATGCCACTGTGAGGCCATGGGGGGCTGCTGGAGGTTGGAGTAGTATTCACCGTAAGACACAGCAGGAGGCGGAGGTGTGCCGTGTACAGGGGGCAGCCGGGGCCCGGGACTGGGGCTGGCAGACTGAGGAGGAGTATGGGACATGGGGCCCCCAAGCGGAGGTCGGGTCAGCTGGGGCTGTCCGAGGGGAGCGTGGTAAGAAGTGGTTGGCGGGCCGGGCTGGTAGGAGCTGACTGGGGGGACATGCTGGTACGGCCCAGAGGGGTAAAGTCCAGGGGCATGGGGGGCTGGAGCCTTGGCTTGCATGGGATTGTATGCGGGTTGGTGCGTCATGCTGTAGTTGACCCCCGGGAGTTGCTGAACACCAACGGGATTCTGGGAAGGACCTGGAGAAGACAGAACACAGAATTTGAGTTTATTGGGGAGCTGGGGCCTCACGTAACAAAAGCTGCGCGGTTTTCCTACTAAAAACAGACGTAGGTTCAAATATGGAAAATGTAGTAAGCAGGTAAGGATTCATATGCATTAAAGTGTGCGCACGTACAGAGCCAAGCACATTCATTTTTAAAAATCTTACTTTTTTCAGATGTTGGTGTGGCTTGGCATACCCAAACCGCGCCCCCTTATAAATATGCAAATCACATTGTTGCATGTTTTGGCCAATCACAAATCAGTAGGAGATGTTTGTTTCTGGTGTTTGAGTAATCACTAGCATGGTGAAATTGGTGAAAACCCGAGCCTAAATGAAAAAGAAATGGTTAACGGTGGCAGAGGGGTTAGTGCATCTGCCTCACAATACGAAGGTCCTGAGTAGTCTTGGGTTCAATCCCGGGCTCGGGATCTTTCTGTGTGGAGTTTGCATGTCCTCCCCGTGACTGCGTGGGTTCCCTCCGGGTACTCCGGCTTCCTCCCACTTCCAAAGACATGCACCTGGGGATAAGTTGATTGGCAACACTAAATTGGCCCTAGTGTGTGGATGTGAGTGTGAATGTTGTCTGTCTATCTGTGTTGGCCCTGCGATGAGGTGGCGACTTGTCCAGGGTGTACCCCGCCTTCCGCCCGATTGTAGCTGAGATAGGCTCCAGCGCCCCCCGCTACCCCAAAGGGAATAAGCGGTAGAAAATGGATGGATGGATGGTTACATCAGGAAGAAATCGCTAAAACAGACGAGCGTTTGAAAAGAATAGTCGCTGATACTGGTTAGGAGCTCGAAGGCAGCGGACGTCGTACCCCTGGCATCCATCGGTATGATACGTAAAACTTTAGAACAGTGAGTGACTCTGATTGCCCTAAATGTAAATATAATTTGTGTATGTCTATGAATATTCTCATTCATCCAGGTCATTGTCATCTCAGGGCATTCAATGGACCGCAATCGGACTGTTTGGTTTGTCTTAGAAGACGTTTCGCCTCTCATCCGACGAGGCTTAATCAGTTTGTACTCATAGACTTAGATCGGTCAGATCTAGTCTAGCGGCAAAGCCCCAAATATTTATACTCCAAAAGCAGGAGGGTGTGTCTAGGCAAAGATGGTTTCGCCCTATCGTAGAGGAAAACAACGATGCAATGCCACTGTCAAAGCCAACGACAGTCATTGAAGTGTAATTTCCCTTTGTTAGCATTGAGCCCAGGCACACCCTCCTGGTTTGGGAGTATAACTATTTGGGGTTTTGGCAACCAGCCGCTAGACTAGATCTGACCAATCTAAGTTTATGAGCACGAACCGATGAAGCCTACTCGTATGAGTAGGACTAAGACAAACCAAACAGTCCAGTTGCGATGGATTGAATGCCCTGAGATTAGTGTACAGTAGCATGCTCACGAGCCATATTAAAGGGGAACATTATCACCAGACCTATGTAAGCGTCAATATATACCTTGATGTTGCAGAAAAAAGACCATATATTTTTTTAACCGATTTCCGAACTCTAAATGGGTGAATTTTGGCGATGACGGTCACATCGGGAAGCAATCCGCTATTTTCTCAAAAACCGAGTCAAATCAGCTCTGTTATTTTACGTTTTTTCGACTGTTTTCCGTACCTTGGAGACATCATGCCTCGTCGGTGTGTTGTCGGAGGGTGTAACAACACGAACAGGGACGGATTCAAGTTGCACCAGTGGCCCAAAGATGCGAAAGTGGCAAGAAATTGGACGTTTGTTCCGCACACTTTACCGACGAAAGCTATGCTACGACAGAGATGGCAAGAATGTGTGGATATCCTGCGACACTCAAAGCAGATACATTTCCAACGATAAAGTCAAAGAAATCTGCCGCCAGACCCCCATTGAATCTGCCGGAGTGTGTGAGCAATTCAGGGACAAAAGACCTCGGTAACACGGCAAGCAATGGCGGCAGTTTGTTCTCGCAGACGAGCGAGCTGAACCCCCTGGATGTCTTGGCTCATACCGTCCCTTATGCCACCGAAGATGATCAAGAGAAGAATATCGACCCTAGCTTCCCTGGCCTGCTGATATCAACTCCAAAACTGGACAGATCAGCTTTCAGGAAAAGAGAGCGAATGAGGGTATGTCTACAGAATATATTATCCATCCATCCATCCATCTTCTTCCGCTTATCCGAGGTCGGGTCGCGGGGGCAGCAGCTTAAGCAGGGAAGCCCAGACTTCCCTCTCCCCAGCCACTTCGTCCAGCCCCTCCCGGGGGATCCCGAGGCGTTCCCAGGCCAGACGGGAGAGATAGTCTTCCCAGCGTGTCCTGGGTCTTCCCCGTGGCTTCCTACCGGTCGGACGTGCCCGAAACACCTTCCTAGGGAGGCGTTCGGGTGGCATTCCTGACCAGATGCCCGAACCACCTCATCTGGCTCCTCTCGATGTGGAGGAGCAGCGGCTTTACTTTGAGCTCCCCCCGAATGACAGAGCTTCTCACCCTATCTCTAAGGGAGAGCCCCGCCACTCGGCGGAGGAAACTCATTTCGGCCGCTTGTACCCGTGATCTTGTCCTTTCGGTCATGACCCAAAGCTCATGACCATAGGTGAGGATGGGAACGTAGATCGACCGGTAAATCGAGAGCTTTGCCTTCCGGCTCAGCTCCTTCTTCACCACAACGGATCTATACAGCGTCCGCATTACTGAAGACGCCGCACCGATCCGCCTGTCGATCTCACGATCCACTCTTCCCCCACTCGTGAACAAGACTCCAAGGTACTTGAACTCCTCCACTTGGGGCAAGATCTCCTCCCCAACCCGGAGATGGCACTCCACCCTTTTCCGGGAGAGAACCATGGACTCGGACTTGGAGGTGCTGATTCCCATCCCAGTCGCTTCACACTCGGCTGCGAACCGATCCAGTGAGAGCTGAAGATCTTGGCCGGAGGAAGCCATCAGGACCACATCATCTGCAAATAGCAGTGACCTAATCCTGCAGCCACCAAACCAGATCCCCTCAACGCCCTGACTGCGCCTAGAAATTCTGTCCATAAAGGTTATGAACAGAATCGGTGACAAAGGGCAGCCTTGGCGGAGTCCAACCCTCACTGGAAACGTGTCCGACTTACTGCCGGCAATGCGGACCAAACTCTGACACTGATTATACAGGAAGCGAACTGCCACAATAAGACAGTCCGTTACCCCATACTCTCTGAGCACTCCCCACAGGACTTCCCGGGGTACACGGTCGAATGCCTTCTCCAAGTCCACAAAGCACATGTAGACTGGTTGGGCAAACTCCCATGCACCCTCAAGGACCCTGCCGAGAGTATAAAGCTGGTCCACAGTTCCACGACCAGGACGAAAACCACACTGTTCCTCCTGAATCCGAGGTTCGACTATCCGGCGTAGCCTCCTCTCCAGTACACCTGAATAGACCTTACCGGGAAGGCTGAGGAGTGTGATCCCACGATAGTTGGAACACACCCTCCGGTTCCCCTTCTTAAAGAGAGGAACCACCACCCCGGTCTGCCAATCCAGAGGTACCGCCCCCGATGTCCACGCGATGTTGCAGAGTCTTGTCAACCAAGACAGCCCCACAACATCCAGAGCCTTAAGGAACTCCGGGCGGATCTCATCCACCCCCGGGGGGGATCTCATCCACCCCCGGGGGCTTGCCACCGAGGAGCTTTTTAACTACCTCGGCAACCTCATCCCCAGAAATAGGAGAGCCCACCACAGATTCCCCAGGCCCTGCTTCCTTATAGGAAGACGTGCTGGTAGGATTGAGGAGGTCTTCGAAGTATTCTCTCCACCGATCCACAACATTCGCAGTCGAGGTCAGCAGAGCACCATCCCCACCATACACGGTGTTGACACTGCACTGCTTCCCCTTCCTGAGGCGGCGGATGGTGGTCCAGAATTGCTTCGAAGCTGTCCGGAAGTCTTTTTCCATGGCCTCCCCGAACACCTCCCATGTCCGAGTTTTTGCCTCCGCGACCGCTGAAGCCGCACACCGCTTGGCCTGTTGGTACCTGTCTGCTGCCTCAGGAGTCCCATGAGCCAAAAGAACCCGATAGGACTCCTTCTTCAGCCTGACGGCATCCCTCACCGCCGGCGTCCACCAACGGGTTCTAGGATTACCGCCACGACAGGCACCAACTACCTTGCGGCCACAGCTCCAATCGGCCGCCTCGACAATAGAGGTACGGAACATTGTCCACTCGGACTCAATGTCCAGCACCTCCCTCGTGACATGTTCAAAGTTCTTCCGGAGGTGGGAATTGAAACTCTCTCTGACAGGAGACTCTGCCAGGCGTTCCCAGCAAACCCTCACAATGCGTTTGGGCCTGCCAGGTCTGTCCGGCATCCTCCCCCACCATCGCAGCCAACTCACCACCAGGTGGTGATCGGTAGAAAGCTCCGCCCCTCTCTTCACCCGAGTGTCCAAAACATGAGGCCGCAAATCCGATGACACAACTACAAAGTCGATCATGGAACTGCGGCCTAGGGTGTCCTGGTGCCAAGTGCACATATGGACACCCTTATGTTTGAACATGGTGTTTGTTATCGACAATCTGTGACGAGCACAAAAGTCCAATAACAGAACACCACTCGGGTTCAGATCCGGGCGGCCATTCTCCCCAATCACACCTCTCCAGGTTTCACTGTCGCTGCCAACATGAGCGTTGAAGTCCCCCAGTAGAACGAGGGAATCACCCGGGGGAGCACTCTCCAGTACTCCCTCGAGTGAATCCAAAAAGGGTGGGTACTCTGAGCTGCTGTTTGGCGCGTAAACGCAAACAACAGTCAGGACCCGTCCCCCCACCCGAAGGCGGAGGGAAGCTACCCTCTCGTCCACCGGGTTAAACCCCAACGTGCAGGCTTTGAGCCGAGGGGCAACAAGAATTGCCACCCCAGCCCGTCGCCTCTCACTGCCGGCAACGCCAGAGTGGAAGAGAGTCCAGCCCCTCTCAAGAGAAGTGGTTCCAGAGCCCTTGCTGTGCGTCGAAGTGAGTCCGACTATATCTAGCCGGAACTTCTCCACCTCACGCACTAGCTCAGACTCCTTCCCCCCCAGCGAAGTGACGTTCCACGTCCCAAGAGCCAGCTTATGTAGCCGAGGATCGGACCGCCAAGTGCCCTGCCCTCGGCTTCCGCCCAGCTCACACTGCACCCGACCTCTATGGCCCCTGCTATGGGTGGTGAGCCCATTGGAGGGGGGACCCACGTTGCCTCTTCGGGCTGTGCCCGGCCGGGCCCCATGGGGACAGGCCCGGCCACCAGGCGCTCGCCATCGTGCCTCACCTCCGGGCCTGGCTCCAGAGGGGGGCCCCGGTGACCCGCGTCCGGGCGAGGGAAATCTGGGTCCTTGGTTTGTGTTCTTCATCGAGGTCTTCGAGCAGAATATATTAATTGATGAAAATTGGGCTGTCTGCACTCTCAAAGTGCATGTTGTTGCCAAATGTATTTCATATGCTGTAAACCTAGTTCATAGTTGTTAGTTTCCTTTAATGCCAAACAAACATATACCAATTGTTGGTTAGAAGGCGATCGCCGAATTCGTCCTCGCTTTCTCCCGTGTCGCTGACTGTCGTGTCGTTTTCGCTTGCATACGGTTCAAACCGATATGGCTCAATAGCTTCAGTTTCTTCTTCAATTTCGTTTTCGCTACCTGCCTCCACAGATTACGCCGTTTCAATACATGCGTAATCTGTTGAATCGCTTAAGCCGCTGAAATTCGAGTCTGAATCCGAGCTAATGTCGCTATAGCTTGCTGTTCTATGCGCCATGTTTGTTTGTGTTGGCATCACTATGTGACGTCACAGGAAAATGGACGGGTGTATATAACAATGGTTAAAATCAGGCACTTTGAAGCTTTTTTTAGGGATATTGCGTGATGGGTAAAATTTTGAAAAAAACTTCGAAAAATAAAATAAGCCACTGGGAACTGATTTTTAATGGTTTTAACCCTTCTGAATTTGTGATAATGTTCCCCTTTAAGAGTTTCATGTGGAAATGTATTTAAATGTATTTATTATTTCATGCCGGCGCTATCAAAAAGGATACAAAGGACTTTGAATATTGTTTGATTACTCAATTTATTGTTACAACAAGAGAGAACTGTCGCAGCCATACAGTATGTGACACAGTCGACCCCTGCCCTGCACAGTCCTCGGTCTCGGAGGTGCCATTGTGCTGCCCGCTGGAGTCACATGAACACATTGTGACAGCAATAGGTGGCAAAATGATCGCCAACATAATATTAACAGACGTCCTCACAAATATGAATAAGAAGCATTTAATGCACTGGTGAAAAAGTTTATTTTGTGTCCTTGCCTTGATCTTTTTTACGTTGTTGAAATCAAATGTTGGCAAAGCCCGAACGACCACCTCGGTGTGTCACCAAAGTACCCACAGCCTGGTGAAATGTACGTATGTTTGATATTCCATAAGTCAATTAACTGATGAATAAATGACATTAAGTCAGTAAGTTTTCCAGCGTTGATAAATCGCTATGTGCATGGGGGTTTACGGGCTTCAAGAGCACTTTTCATGAGTTTCAGCAGCTGCGTGTGATTGTACCATAGCGGAATGAAAAGAAGTGGGTGAAACATCTTGTCCTTCATTAAGTGTCTTTGACTCTTTGTGCGAAGAGGCGGGTCCACTGGCCCGCTAGCATCACACAATGCAACAAGTTAACCCGTAACCAACACATGTACCGTAGTAGCCAACATGGACAAAATGATCACAAAACCAAATGCCATACCAGTGTGGGACAGTGGGAATATTTTAGTTCAAACCTTTGGATCGAGATGAGCCTATCAAGACCGAGGGTACAGTTTGCCGAATGTGCTTGAATGCCACAAACCTGCACGCCATTGGCGTTGTTAGGCCCCCCTAAAATATTCTTAAGCCCCTTAAATAATTTGGTGGTTTTTTTTTTTTTTTTTTTTACAAATACATGCCGACATAGTCATTATAAAGTGGCCCGAATATGAGTTTAAATAAATAATCATATAACCTGTTATTATTCACTCAGTTTCCCCTCACTTCGTAGCGTAAGGTAGAGAGCCCCTTTAGTGCGTCGGTATCCAATCCATTCCACTTGTTCATATAGAAAATGCCCACATCACTCAAATTCCAGTCCGCATTTTCTCTGCGCCCTTGCTTGCGGTCCTGCGGGTGTACGAAGCACATTATCTTCCTTTACAATGAGTGAAGCTGCACAAAACCTTGTGTGTGCAATTGTAAATCATTTAGTTTTTAAGTTTTGTGTTTCTTGTAGAATCTATATAAAGTAATGTACAGTAGCCTATTGTTAAAATAAAGAAAAAACATCATTAAATATATTTGTTTTATTGTATTGTTACATTAATAGCTGTTGTATTATTATAGGATGGCTTAGTAAACATTTCATAGGATTTTCAGAGGGAGGAAAAACCAAGACATTTAATATAAAATGTAAAATGAATAAATACATAAAAAGAAAAAGAAAAAAAAATGGTCAAAAGCCATCGTCCCGGGGAGCATTTCATTTCGTCCCGTGCATTTAAAAAATAAATAATAATAATAATTTCTAAGTCGTTGTTAGCCGTTTGTGAAGTTCTGTGCTTGCGCGTAACGGTCGCTCGCATTATGTGCATGTCTTTAAAAGCTAGTGACGCCCCTGCTGCACGCCCTCTTGAAACACAACCACCCCACAGTCCACACTCAGTTTGCGTTTAGGGAACAAGGTGAATGCAAACAAAACAAAGTACAGAATGGTGTGCGTCCCACAGAAAGTGTTGTTAAATACATCGCTAAAGACATACCACACTTCAGTACTGTTGAAAAAACAGCATTTCTAAAATTGACATTTGTCATTTTGTCATGTCATGTTGGTGTTTCCTCACTCGGAATCTGCCGGACTACATTTTTTTATATTTGACCTGTAAAATAAATCTGCTTGTACTAAAGTGTTTGTATTGTTGTTCTGCACCTTTGTGTAAAAAGGTCCTAACTTGATTGTCAGTTAAGCAATTTACAACTCTACATCTGCCTACATGTTCAATAAGTGCAACTTTGTTTGTCTATACTTTTAGCTATTTTATTTGCTGTTTTGGTTGTTTATATTTGAGGGCACACCTACCCCTCAACATATTGTATTGCTTTGGATTTTTATTCAAGTTCAAAAGTATGCTAACAGTCGGAGTATATTTTTTTGTATTTGTTTGTTTTATTTAAAGAAGAACTGCACTTTTTTGGAATTTTGCCTATCGTTCACAATCCTTATGAAAGACATGGGCGACCGGTGCAATGGACGTCGAGTGGATAGAGTCTAATATTGTGAGAGTCCAGTCCATAGTGAATCTAACATAATAGTGTGAGAGTCCAGTCCATAGTGGGGCCAGCAGGAGATCATCTTGAGTGGAGACAGGTCAGCAGCGCAGGCACGTCCCCAACTGATGCACAGATGAGTGGTCCACCTGGTCAATATATCGTCCAGCAAAATGTGTCATCGTCCCAGGCCTACGTACGCCAGCCATGAAATTGCCATGAAGCAGCGCACATTTCCACGTCAACATCAATCGTGAGACATTTCAGCTTTTCCGTGAAAAAAAGGACTTGCGCCAGGATTTTGTGCCTAAGCAAGCTTAATACCTGAGGGCCCAGGTGTTCAATTTCATTTAGATAGAAAAATAATCTTACTTTACGGTTAATGTAAAAAGGAGGCTGGTGAGAACAGGACGTGAAACCCTTCTGAGCTACCAAAATAAGCAACTAAGTGGCCGCACGGACATAATCTGGTAACCTTAATCTGGATCTGACCTCACTATCTTTGTGTTAGTTTTGCTGACTGGACGAAAAACACGGCAGAATGCTTTTACAGATAAGAAGGCATCTAAAAAAAAATTGCATCCTCCATTCTACACTTCTGCAATTCCTTTGTTAAGCAAACCGCCTATAACCCAGTACAAAGGCTAACTAACCCCAACAAAACAATTCTTGTTTACTCCCCGTCATTGTCTCAAATCTCACACCCAATCAGGGAAAACTGAGGTAAGAAAACATCAAGGATACGTTAAGACTGCCGAATTTGCATTTTTTGTAATCGTTGACAAAACAAAAAAATTGCGATGGCTAATGGGAACACAATCTGACCCGCAAGCAGACATGACGTTGCATGCATGGCCCAGGTTTTAGTCAATCTCAGTCCTGGCCAATTTGTGGCAATTTCGAGGATTTTGTGCAATCAAAGTCAACATTTTATGAACTTATGTACTGCGATGAGGTGGCGACTTGTCCAGGGTGTACCGCGTGTACCGCCCGAATGCAGCTGAGATAGGCTACAGCACCCCCGCGAGCCCAAAAAAGGTACAAGCGGTAGAAAATGGATGGATGGATGTATTGCATGTAGAAGATTATTAAGGAAGAAGGCGAGTATTCTGGATCTTGCAGTTTGTAAGACATTTATTTTACATAGTGTAAACATATTATGTAAATATGTTACATTAGTACATATGTAATATTACATATACAATATAACATACATCCATAAACGTGGACGCATGTGAAAAAGTGCAATATATTGATCTGTACAGTAATCTATTTATTTATTTATATATATTTATTTATTTTATATATATATATATATATATATATCTGTACAGTAATCTATTTATCTATTTATATATATTTATTTATTTTATATATATATATATATATATATATATATATATATATATATATATATATATATATATATATATATATATATATATATATATATTTATATATGCACCGTATTGCTTTTTTATCCTGCACTACCATGAGCTTATGTAACGAAATTTCGTTCTTATCTGTGCTGTAAAGTTCAAATTTGAATGACAATAAAAAGGAAGTCTAAGTCTATGTTATATTTATATTGCTACTATGGTACATTTTAGTCTACTTTATACATTTTGTTTTCACCCTCTTTTTGTGCCCTTGTGTACATCCATTATCCTTTCCATCCTTATCCTTTCCATCCTTTGTCACTGAGCTACTGTGTGGAACAATTTCCCTTGTCGATCATTAAAGTTTGTCAAAGTCTAATTTTACTTTGGTGTTTGCTCTGAAGAACGTGTAGTTGAGCAGTCTGAGACAGGAGTGGTGGAGCATTGACATGAGTTCCTAAAATATTTTATTTTCACCTGTTTTCTGCTCATGTGTCAACTACGTATTTGGAAACGGTCTACTTTGGCGAATAACTATGACGCTTATTGCTTTCTGATGACGTTCTGGGAGTGCGGGAGCGTTCACACTGCGGTCGTATCGCACACATATCTGATGTCTATCCACACACAGAAGAGGCCTATGTCGGATATGAAACATTTGGAATTGTACTGTTCACAGTGTTGGATGGACCCCATCAAGTCATACAAATGGGGTCCCACAATAACTTTTTGGGGTGCCACTTTTTTGTAACCGTTTTGAAAACTAATTATAAATGCATGCATTATCCTGTTATAGCTCACATTCTATATTGTGTTTTGGAAAAAGGTTGTCATAAATGTTACTTAACTCATTAAAAAATTATTTAAAAAAAAAACAAACAAATGTATGCATATGTAAATGTATTCAGTTATAAACATTCATTCACTTTCTTCTTTCCTTCATGGATCTAAACTTTACCGCTGCCGGTAGTTTTTTTAAATATTTTTATTTAATAAGTTGAAGGTGTATTTATTTCAGTATAAAAGTGTAAAATGTTTTTTGCTTCGGTCATGAAATGATGATAAAGGTGTACCAGGGCATACATACATTATTTATTTATTGCTTAAATCTCTATTATAGAGTCTACATCAACTTCAGATTTTTTTTAGTATTTTTTTTATATATTTTTTTTAGTATTTTTTATTAATGTTCTTAATGATAATATCAGAGGGTTTTTTAATCACTGCTATTTTGAAATTGTTACTAATATTGATGCTGTTGTAGATAATGTTCATTTTTGTTTCACTACATTTGGATTTGTGTGTCCTCAATTGCTCTGTTTATTGTTGTTCTTAATGTTACTGGGACGGGTTTGGTTTTGGAATTGGATTGCATTGTTGTGGTGTATTGTTTTGTTGATTGATTAATAAATGCATAAAAAATAAAAATAAAAAAAAACTTCAGATCTATTCGACAATTCTAAGTTTTTTGTTTTTTTATGTTGTTTTTTAGTTTGTTTGTTTTCTGCCCTTTTTGTCAAAGAAAACAATGTTTTTTTATGGCAAACACACAAAATATGCAAAATCTTCCACAAAAAAATATTTTTCAAAGTGGAATATTTGATGTGAAGTAATCGGAGCCTTAGAGATAAGTTAACCATTCATAAAAACATTAATTTTGATTCCATATTATGTTTTGAGAAATGACAGTCTTAAAGAAAATGAACAGCCTTGTTTTATTAGTCAACATTGCAACTTTTTCTAAATTACATTTCACCTGTAAGCTTTTTTATTTCACTTTTGTTATGTTTTTGTTTATTTTAATAGTATTTTTAGAATGTGCCGTGGGCCTTTAAAACATTAGCTGCGGGCTGCAAATGGCCTCCGGGCCACACTTGACACCCCTGCTATAGATGATAAAAATTTCAATCTGATAAGTCCATTGATAAAAAGCAGAGCCTGGTGACGCATACGCGTTTATCATAACGCACAGTCAGCATCTCTGCGTCAGTAAACAATGACGGTGATGACGTCACTGTCACTGTCACTAACTTGTCAGCCACTTCTCCAACAGACTCCTTTTGAACACTCCTCTGACATTAACACTTTAAGAGGCACATATCTGCCCCGTTTGTTGACCTGTAGGTTTTTGGGGTGGAGGAGTGTGGTCATGTGCTGGTTTGCTAGAAGCTAACGGCTAGCCTGTCTCCATCCTCGAACCATGTCGAAACAGCAGAAGATAAAAAATAAGTTTCCATGGACTCACATAGACTAAAACAACTCATTTACTGGAGCTATTGCACAGGATGAAGTTAAAAAGGTTGACTTTACACTCACCTCAGTGTTTACCATTACGTCTTTCTTTTGACAGCCCCTCAGGGTAAAGTTGTCTCAGTGCAAACTGAGGCAGTATTTGTGATTGATAAACCTTTCGGCGAATCAAAATTTCCGACCAGTGATGCAATAAATGAGGGCGGAAATTTGACTCGGCAAATATAAACTAAACAAAACCCTGGCGCAAAGCGATAAACGATAAAATTTAAAAAACAAGCAAACCGGGAGGTTACTTTTTTTTTTTTAAAACCATCCCCAAAAGGGACAAGCGGTAGAAAATGGATGGATGGATTTTTAAATAAGCTTTCTGATTTCAATGCATAAAAAGACACAAAAAGTGTGTTAACTGGTTCACACTGACATCAAAAAATACGACCCAAGTCGCATAGGGGCAAAACATTGGAATTGACCCTCAGTGTGGACGAGGCCTTAGAGGAGAAACAGTGTAAAATGTGCTTTAACAACCTCTTAATGCCCAAGCTGTTTGTTTACATGCTTTTTTTCTTCTTTTTTTTCTCTTTGCTATTTGGGCTTATTGGACCTGTGGAGAATGCATATATTTTTAAGAGTTCTTTCTTTATTCATAGTCATGTTTAAATCAGCTAATATTTTCCCATGTGTACTCTTTTTGCTTGTATCTTATGTCCGCAAGTAAACTCTGTGCTTTACCTTGAAGGGGTCGGAATGTGGGAGTATAGCATACTCCCTTTTTACCTTATCAGTATTGGAACAATGAGGCTGTATTCCTTTCTGGGCAGGGTGGGGGCTGTTTTCGTATTCAATAAGTTGTCTCTTCCCGTTTGATTTTCAGACCGCTTCTAGATGCCGCTATTAACGGACTGTAGGACTGGTCTACTAAAGCTTTAGTAAAACTTGATAATATTCCTATTCTGTCTTGATGGTCCTTCTTACTCTGCATATATGTTATCTGAAAGAAGTTGGGATTGACCAGTGACTTGTATTCCCTGAGAGGAAGACTGGTCAGACGCAACAGACCCTAATTAGAATAAAAACTAAGAATCATCTTTTTTTTGATGTACTTAGTCCATAAGTAACAAACGTGTACTTCATGTTTAGTGACATGCTAATTCTTATTTTTACACTTTTTTCTCTCCAAATTCCATTGTATGTTATACTCTTCTGACACCACCAGATGGCAGTATAAGTGTCCACATAAGCGGCCATAAGACCCCAATTCAGTAGTGTACACAATTTTTTGAAATAAGAGCTAAAAAGGTGCTGTCCACGCATGTGGCCACTAAGCCTTTAGAGGATTTATTCAATTAAAAAAACAAAAAACTCCTCAAATCACATTGATATTTGACTTCTGGTTAACGAACAAAGTCGGTCAGCATTCCTTACCAGTCCACCAGATAAAAACAAGATAGGAATATGACCAAAGAACCGAGGGCTAAAAGATACAACATAATAGAATGTAACAAACGTGTACAGCCAACATTGATACAAAGGAGCAAAAAACGCCAGCACACACTTTTGATAAAGATGCCCTTGCACGCCAAGATGGCTTTTTGATTTGTTCAATAAACGCGAAAATATAAACACTGGAAAACTCTTGTTTGGTAGTTTGTTAATTTTCAATGTGTCACATTTAACACACAGCTCCAAATTTCTAGGTATAATGATTGATGATAAATTGAACTGGAAATCTCATGTAAAAAATATACAACATGAAGTAGCAAGAAACACGTCAATAATGAATAAAGTAAAATTTGTTCTAGACCAACAATCACTTCATATTCTCTACTGCTCGCTAGTGTTACCATATCTGAGTTATTGTGTAGAAATATGGGGAAATAACTACAAAAGTACACTTCATTCACTAACGGTGTTACAAAAAAGATCAGTTGGAATAATGCATAATGTTGGATATAGAGAACATACAAATCCTTTATGTATTGAATCAAAGATACTGAAATTTGCAAACAGCTAACATTATTTAACTGGTCTAGTTTGACCAGGTCTGTGCGCGAGCAGGCAAGTTTGAAGGTCTTTCAACGAAGACCTTAAAGCAGCCAAATTAATTGAACTATTGTCGGTTTCCACTGGATTTGTTTCGGGGACTATTTGTATGCACGTACAACACTTAAGACCTTCAGTATATCAGTATGTGGAATTAAATTATGGAATGGATTAAACAAAACAATCAAACAATGTACGAATATGATCCATTGATTGATTTGATTGATTGAGACATTTATTAGTAGATTGCACAGTACAGTACATATTCCGTACAATTGACCACTAAATGGTTACACCCCAATAAGTTTTTCAACTTGTTTAAGTCGGGGTCCATTCATGGTAAACTTCAAAAAACTCTACAAACTTAAAGTGTTTACAAAGTACAAAGAAGAAGAACCACGATAAACATTCTGAATTTATTATTTTATCCATCCATTCATTCTCACAATAATCTTACTCATCTCATCATATGAAATGTAACTTACTTCACCAAATATTATTTATATACTTTTATTGTGATTACTTATAGAGTATATTGTAAATAAAGTTAGAACAGGAAGTTTAAAAAAGTTTTAGCAACTGTTATGTACAAGAAAAGGGGTAGGATTAAATAAGCTCTGCTTCTTCCTACTCCTTTTCGAACATGTTCGAAAGAGAAACTGTAAATTGTGATGTATCATGCTTGCATGTTCCAAATAAACTCAAACTCAACTCAACTAACTCAACTAAACTCTTAAGAAGAAGTGCCTATTTTTTAACAAACACAACTACTAAGCAAGTTATACAATCCCTTGTATTGTCACATATTGACTACTGCCCAGCAATCTGGTCTAAAGCATCTAAACATGAACTAAATAAAATCTAGCTTACCCAAAACCGAGCTGCCAGACTAGCTCTCCATTGCTCATTTAGGACCGGCGTTGAGACCATGCATACTGAATTGTCATGTAGGAGAGTTGGTGAAAGACTAGCGTGTAGTTTGATTTTATTTATTTTTTTAAATCTATACATACCATAAACCTTCATATCTGTATTCTCAGCTGTTGCTTGCTAATGACAGTCACAACTATGGTACCAGGCTAGCCCTAAGAGGTGCTTTCACCCGTCTTAAACCCAAAACTGATGTTTTGAAAAAGACCGCAATGTATAGGGCAATCACTTACTGGAATCGACTTCCACAATATCTGCTATCAATCACCAGCATAGTGGGTTTTAAGAATAGACTAAGAGGAGAAGTTTTGCGGAAAGAGATTATACTAGATTGTACCTGATGTCATGACTGTTTTTATTGACTATTGACTATCTTATTGATTGTGGGACAAGCAGTAGAAAATGGATGGATGGTACTTTTTCGTCACTTAATGTTTGTCTTTGGTACACTAATGTGTATATTTTAAGGCCATTGGTTCTTTGTTTTATTTTTGCAAAAATATATCTTTTTATATTGCTCTTTTTATCTTGTAAACTCTAAGTTATTATTACTTTTTTTGGTTCTTTGTTGTTGCTATTTTTGTATTACAACATTTTATTATTTGATCATGTTGTACTGCATTGTAATCTTTTGTTTTGTGATTGTGTGATGTTTTTTGCCTGGACCCCAGGAAGAATAGTCTCCACTGCGGTGAAGACTAATGGGGATCCTTAATAAACTAAACCAAACTAAACTATAAACCCCGTTTCCATATGAGTTGGGAAATTGTGTTAGATGCAAATGTAAACGGAATACAATGATTTGCAAATCCTTTTCAACCCATATTCAATTGAATGCACTACAAAGACAACATATTTGATGTTCAAACTCATAAACTTCCTTTTTTTGCAAATAATAATTAACTTAGAATTTCATGGCTGCAACACGTGCCAAAGTAGTTGGGAAAGGGCATGTTCACCACTGTGTTACATGGCCTTTCCTTTTAACAACACTGAGTAAACGTTTGGGAACTGAGGAGACACATTTTTTAAGCTTCTCAGGTGGAATTCTTTCCTATTCTTGCTTGATGTACAGCTTAAGTTGTTCAACAGTCCGGGGGGTCTCCGTTGTGGTATTTTAGGCTTCATAATGCGCCACACATTTTCAATGGGAGACAGGTCTGGACTACAGGCAGGCCAGTCTAGTACCCGCACTCTTTTACTATGAAGCCACGTTGATGTAACACGTGGCTTGGCATTGTCTTGCTGAAATAAGCAGGGGCGTTCATGGTAACGTTGCTTGGATGGCAACATATGTTGCTCCAAAACCTGTATGTACCTTTCAGCATTAATGACACCTTCACGGATGTGTAAGTTACCCATGTCTTGGGCACTAATACACCCCCATACCATCACAGATGCTGGCTTTTCAACTTTGCGCCTATAACAATCCGGATGGTTCTTTTCCTCTTTGGTCCGGAGGACACGACGTCCACAGTTTCCAAAAACAATTTGAAATGTGGACTCGTCAGACCACAGAACACTTCTCCACTTTGTATCAGTCCATCTTAGATGAGCTCAGGCCCAGCTAAGCTGACGGCGTTCCTGGGTGTTGTTGATAAACGGTTTTCGCCTTGCATAGGAGAGTTTTAACTTGCACTTACAGATGTAGCGACCAACTGTAGTTACTGACAGTGGGTTTCTGAAGTGTTCCTGAGCCCATGTGGTGATATCCTTTACACACTGATGTCGCTTGTTGATGCAGTACAGCCTGAGGGATCAAAGGTCACGGGCTTAGCTGCTTACGTGCAGTGATTTCTCCAGATTCTCTGAACCCTTTGATGATATTACGGACCGTAGATGGTGAAATCCCTAAATTCCTTGCAATAGCTGGTTGAGAAAGGTTTTTCTTAAACTATTTGCTCACGCATTTGTTGACAAAGTGGTGACCCTCGCCCCATCCTTGTTTGTGAATGACTGAGCATTTCATGGAATCTACTTTAATACACAATCATGGCACCCACCTGCTCCCAATTTGCCTGTTCACCTGTGAGATGTTCCAAATAAGTGTTTGATGAGCATTCCTCAACTTTATCAGTATTTATTGCCACCTTTCCCAACTTCTTTGTCACATGTTGCTGGCATCAAATTCTAAAGTTAATGATTATTTGCACAAAAAAAAAAAGTTTATCAGTTTGAACATCAAATATGTTGTCTTTGTAGCATATTCAACTGAATATGGGTTGAAAATGATTTGCAAATCATTGTATTCCGTTTATATTTACATCTAACACAATTTCCCAACTCATATGGAAACAGGGTTTGTAAACTAAACTCAACAGCAGAGAAGTTGAACCAAGTCAAAAGTCATACGTGACAATCAAAAAGTGGACGGTACCTTCCTAATATTTTCGTGGATAAAAGGGGTGAAACTAAATGAGGAAGTTTTCTAGAAGTTTATAAATGTCATGTACTGTAAAGGAGGCATAACAGTTAGGTATCACCGTGCATTCGTGATAGATTTGATTGCTTTGATTGCTATAAACGAGTTTGTTCCCTTTACAAAATCTTCCACGATTAAAATATTAGGTTTTTCCATCGCTAAACTAACTTAGTGGAAGTAAAGCTGACAGGCTTAAAGAGTTTGTTAGACCGAGCTAACAGCTAGCAAGCTAACTAACGGTAGTCGTTAACAGCTGTCTTTTCTGCCACTTCAAGTGTCGTCAGTCGGTGACATTTGGCCTCTTTTACTCACCATTAGCGTACGGTTGTCCGGTCCCGTTCTGGGCGTTGAAGCCCGCCGTTGACATCCCGAAATGGACACCAGGGTCTGCTTTACAGGCGCTAGCGAGCAGTTAGCCGCGTCTTTAGGGTAGCCGACCGAGCTAAATGTTGACCAAACTTGTCGCCCCGGCGACGCGTCGGTTATTCGTCCGAGCTGACGTGTCGCAGGCTGGCTTCGAAATGCTGTTGGTCTCACTCGTCGCCGATCACACGGCCATGGCTGCCGCTGTTAACTGGTAAGTAGCTGCGGAGGAGGCCGACAGGCCTTGCAAGAGGGTGATCGTCTACAACCGGAAGTTGGGATCACCCAGAGGGATCAACGTTAAAAAAAAAAAAAAAAAAAAAAAAATGCTGGGCATGCGCAGTGTGTACACGTGGCATTTCCTCCGTGTGCGCTGCGATTTGTGGTTTTATTGGAAACAAGAGTGAGGGGGAACCCTGTCGTTTCATCCTGGACAATATTCATGGCAAATTGGCGCTTTGTTTTAAAGATGTCCTATTTGGATTTACACAGTGTGAAAAAAAAATGTGAAAAGGAATTTTATCTTTGCAACCTCATTATACTATTGGCTAAGTTTTATATTTATAAATGGGAGTTTCTCAATACCCGACCTGGTTTTTTTGCCTTTAAAAAAGAATTAGAAGTTTACTTTAAAACACTTTCTACCTCTAACAACCAAAAAGCTGTGAAAACTATGATGCTGTGCTCCAAATTTGAATTATTATTATAGGATTGTGAGCCTATGGCTTTAGGCTTTGTTTATATATATATATATATATATATATATATATATATATATATATATATATATATATATATATATATTTATCCCATCCATCCATTTTCTACCGCTTGTCCCTTTCGGGGTCGCGGGGGGTGCTGGAGCCTATCTCAGCTGCATACATACATACATACATATATATATATATATATATATATGTCTTAATAAGGTTATCCAAAAAATAGTGCTCGATACCGTAGTAGAGCGCAATATATGTATGTGTGGGAAAAAAAATCACAAGACTATTTAATCTCTACAGGCCTGTTTCATGAGGGGGGGTACCCTCAATCATCAGGAGATTTTCTCCTGATGATTGAGGGTACCCCCCCTCATGAAACAGGCCTGTAGAGATGAAATAGTCTTGTGATTTTTTTTCCCACACATACATATATATATATATATATATATATATATATATATATATATATATATATATATATATATATATATATATATATATATATATATATATATATATATATATATATATATATATATATATATATATATATGTATTTACATACATACATATATATGTATTTATATACATACATATATACATAAGTCGCAAATGAGATCATTGTTTTGTTCACTTTAATGTAAGACTATATTCATTTTAAAAGTTTTTATTTATTTTTATTTTTTATTTTTTTATTTTTAATATATATATAAGCAAATAAATAATAATGATCAAAACATGTATATATATATATATATATATATATATATATATATATATATATATATATATATATATATATATATATATATATATATATATATATATATATATATATATATATATATATATATATATATATATATAATTATATTTGAGTTATTGAGTTTACAACCCCCTGATGTTGTTTTGTACGTTTTTTGTACTGTTTCTGTACATGTTTTGATCATTAGTATTTCTTTGCTTGTATGGATATTAAAAATAAAAAAATAAAAATAAAAATAAATAAAAATTTTAAAATAAATATAGTCTTACATTAAAGTGAATAAAACAAAGATCTCATTTGCGACTTTTTTCACTTCAAAATAAAGGCTAAACAAGACAAAAAAAGGCTGAACAACAATTTGTGAGGATCTCGTCTCAGGACATTAAACTTGACTAAATAGAGAAGTCATAATCTTAAAGTTTTCATATGTGAACCTGCCGAAAGATCGTTGAAATGTCATTTTAAAAGGAATATAGTCTTACATTAAAGTGAACAAAACAAAGATCTCATTTGCAAATGTTTTCACTTCAAAATAAAGGCTAAAAAAGACAAAAAAAGGCTGAACAACAATTTGTGAGGATCTCGTCTCAGGACTTTAAACTTGACTAGATAGAGAAGTCACAATCTTAAAGTTTCCATATGTCAACCTGCCGAAAGATCGTTGAAAGGTCCTTTTAAAAGGAATATAGTCTTTCATTGAAATGAACAAAACAAAGATCTCATTTGCAAATTTCTTCACTTCAAAATAAAGGCTAAACAAGTCAAAAAAAGGCTGAACAACAATTTGTGAGCATCTTGTCTCAGGACATTAAACTTGACTAAATAGAGAAGTAAAAATCTTCACAAAGTCTTCACAATTTTTATTTATTTATTTATTTATTTTTTGTATTTTTGTTTATATGTATTCTTTTATTTTTTTTGGGTGGGTGGACAAAAAAAAGTGTCTGTTTCCTCAGTACCTGTATTATGATTCCCCTATCAAATGAATAAATGTATATATATATATATATATATATATATATATATATATATATATATATATATAACAATTTGTGAAGTATTCTAAATTGTCCAATTACATTTGATTAAAGTAAGTAGTACATTTTTTAACATTTTTTTTTTAGATTTACAAATATAATTTGAGAGGTACACCAAAACAATTTGACTTGACCTGGGGCTGCATAATTAGTTACATAAATAAATTAAAGACACTATAGGATAAATGTGACACTCACTGCTGACAATGAACCTTTTAACTTACCACAATTCCTTTTTTTTTATTTTTTTTATTCAGTGACACTTCTCTGTATGTTTGTGGTTTTTATTTTTGTTGTTACCTTTTTTTTTCTCCCCTTTTAGTCAGTTATTGTGATTTTCTATCTGCTTGTGATGAAGAGGACGGCAGTACATTACTACCCACTGTGACGGAAATGTAGGACGGGGGCGTGGGGAAGGAGTGCTATTATTTTACTTTTATTATTTTTCTGTACATTTTATTTTTATTTTTTGTATTTGTTTATTTATTTATTTATTTTTATTTTTTTGGGGGGGGGGGGGGGGTGTCGGTTTTCTCAGTACCTGTATTATGATTTCCCTATCAAATGAATTAATAAATATTAAAAAAAAGAAGAAGAAAAAAACAATTTGTGGAGTATTCTAAATAATCCAATCCAATGACATTTGATTAAATGAGTAAAATAAGACAAATGTGAAGTCAGTGTTACTTCAGTTCTCCAGCCGGAAAGAAGAATGTGAAACATAAACAGGAAGTTGCTCGCCAGCTTTTTTGGGGGAGTTACTAGACAGCCATTGCGGTGTCGTGGCTCACTAACAAAACAGGCACAAAACAAGACAGGAGATCCTGGCTGTCAGTATACTCCCCTAATTGGGCCGACTGGAAGACAAAACCCACTCAGCGAACCACCACACGCCTGGACAACCAGTAAGTTTCCGGGGAAGTTTTGTTTGCCGTGTGACACGTTAACATTCGCCATCACGGCTAGCTAGCGAGCTAGCATCCCGGTTGCTAACGATGCTAGGTTAGCATGTAGCTAACGTCAAGTTGGCTGACTTTACCTACTGGAGTAATTGCTTTTAGAAAAACATTTTTTTATTGTTTAAACATCCATACGGCGTTGGTAACGTTTTACCCCCTTTGGAACGTCTCATGTTTGTTAAAATTATAATGTTTTTTTTTTTTTACGTCGCCGCTTGGACAAAATGACACGTAACTAGTGGCTTAGCCAGCTAGCCTGTTAGCTGGCCCAGCTAATTCTTTAATGTTAACTTCACACTTTTAGCATTTATGGCGTCCTTTTGTATTTCTGTCATTAAAAGAGAAATGACATACTCAAACGTTTGCCATTTATTATAAACGAGCTAACTAACTGGGCTGCTACGTTGACAGTGGCTTTGACAAGCCTTTCATGCACTAAAATCACATCCCACAATTGATAAAAGTCAAATGTTCAGTTTCAGTTTATTTCGAACGTGCGAAACAATGTAATGCATGACAACAATTCCACTTGTTTCATTACTGCACGTCCGAAAAGGAATAGGAGGAAGCAGAGCTTATTTAATCCTACCCCTTTTTCATATCATAGCAATTTTATCACATTTCCTTGTTAGACTTAGACTTTCTTTTATTGTCATTCAAATTTGAACTTTCCAGTACAGATAAGAACAACATTTTGTTGCATTAGCTCATTGCAGTGCAGGATAAAAGAGCAATAAGGTGCAGATATAAATAAATAGATTACTGTACAGATAAATATATTGCACTTTTGCATATGCATCCACGTTTATGGATGTATGTTATATTGTCTTTCTATTCCAGCGCGTTAATCCGTTTTTTGGGGGGAATTGAGAGGATTATTATTATGATGCGTTCAAGAGTCTTATGGCCTGAGGGAAGAAGCTGTTACAGAACCTGGAGGTTCTGGTCAGGCAGCGGCTTTTTGCGATTTCCTGTATAAGGAGGAAGAGGAGTCCTGATGATCTTTTCCGCCGTCCTCACCGCTCTCTGCAGAGACTTCCAGTCTGAGGCATTGATCACATCCCACAATTGATAAAAGTCAAATTTTCAGTTTATTTGGAACATGCATACGACGCAATGTAATGCATGACACAATTCCAGTTGTTTCATTACTGCACGTCCGAAAAGGAGTAGGAAGAAGCAGAGCTTATTTAATCCTACCCCTTTTTCATACCATAGCAATTTTATCACATTTCCTTGTTAGACTTAGACTTCCTTTTATTGTCATTCAAATTTCAACTTTCCAGTACAGGTAAGAACCACATTTTGTTGCATTAGCTTGTTGTAGTGCAGGATAAAAGAGTAATGAGGTGCAATGTTCAGTTTATTTCGAACATGCACACGAAACAATGTAATATTACGCATGACAACAATTCCACTTGTTTCATTACTGCACGTCTGAAAAGGAGTAGGAAGAAGCAGAGCTTATTTAATCCTACCCCTTTTTCATACCATAGCAATTTTATCAAATTTCCTTGTTAGACTTAGGATTCCTTTTGTCATTCAAATTTGAACTTTACAGTACAGATAGGAACAACATTTTGTTGCATTAGCTCGTTGCAGTGCAGGATAAAAGAGCAATAAGGTGGAGACATAAATAAATAGCATGAATTGATTAAGGTAGATCCCGACTTGAACAAGTTGAAAAACTTATTCGGGTGTTACCATTTAGTGGTCAATTGTACGAAATATGTACTGTACAATCTACTAATAAAAGTTTCAATTAATTCAATCAAAAAAGATGACTGTACAGATAAATACCGTATTTTTCGGACTATAAGTTGCAGTTTTTTTCATAGTTTGGCCGGGGGTGTGACTTATACTCAGGAGCGACTTAGGTGTAAAATTATTAACACATTACCGTAAAATATTAAATATAATTTAGCTCATTCACGTAAGAGACTAGACGTATAAGATTTCATGGGATTTAGCGATTAGGAGTGACAGATTGTTTGGTAAACGTATAGCATGTTCGATATGTTATAGTTATTTGAATGACTCTTACCATAATATGTTACGTTAACATACCAGGCACGTTCTCAGTTGGTTATTTATGCGTCATAACGTACACTTATTCAGCCTGTTGTTCACTATTCTTTATTTATTTTAAATTGCCTTTCAAATGTCTATTCTTGGTGTTGGGTTTTATCAAATAAATTTCCCCCAAAAAATGCGACTTATACTCCAGTGCGACTTATATATGTTTTTTTCCTTCTTTATTATGCATTTTCGGCCGGTGCGACTTATACTCCGAAAACTACGGTAATGCATGACAACAATTCCACTTGTTTCATTACTGCACGTTCAAAAAAGAGTAGGAAGAAGGAGAGCTTATTTAATTGTACCCCTTTTCATACCATAGCAATTTTATCAAGTTTTCTTGTTAGACTTAGACTCCCTTTTATTGTCATTCAAATTTGAACTTTACAGTACAGATAGGAACAACATTTTGTTGCATTAGCTTGTTGCAGTGCAGGATAAAAGAGCAATAAGGTGGAGACATAAATAAATAGCATGAATTGATTAACGTAGATCCCAAGTTGAAAAACGTATTCGGGTGTTACCATTTAGTGGTCAATTGTGCGGAATATGTACTGTACTGTGCAATCTACTAATACAAGTTACAATCAATTCAATCAAAAAAGATTACTGTACATCCAGGTTTATGGATGTATGTTATATTGTCTTTATATTCCAGCTACTAATAAAAGTTTCAATCAATTAATCCGTTTTGTGGGGGAATTCAGGGGATTATTATTATGATGCGTTCAAGAGTCTTATGGCCTGAGGGAAGAAGCGGTTACAGTTAAGTTAAGGTAAAGTACCAATGATTGTCACACACACTCGATGTGGTGAAATTTGTCCTCTGCATTTGATCCATCCCCTTGTTCACCCCCTGTGAGATGAGGGGAGCAGTGGGCAGCATCGGTGCCGCGCCCGGGAATCATTTTTGGAGATTTAACCCCCAATTCCAACCCTTGATGCTGAGTGCCAAGCAGGGAGGTAATGGGTCTCATTTTTATAGTCTTTGGGTTTGAACTCACAACCTACCGATCTCAGTGCGGACACTCTAACCACTGGGCCACTGAGTAGGTCAGTACAGAACCTAGAGGTTCTGCTCCGGGGGCTGCGGAACCTCTTTCTAGAGTCCAGCAGTGAAAACAGTCCTTGGTGGGTGTGGGAGGGAGTCTCTGCAGATTTTCTGAGCCCTGGTCAGGCAGCAGCTTTTTGCGATGTCCTGTATAAGGAGGAAGAGGAGTCCTGATGATCTTTTCCGCCGTCCTCACCACTCTTTGCAGAGACTTCCAGTCTGAGGCACTGATCACATCCCACAATTGATAAAAGTCCAATGTTCAGTTTCAGTTTATTTGGAACGTGCATACGACGCAATGTAATGCATGACACAATACCAGTTGTTTCATTACAGCAGGTCCGAAAAGGAGTAGGAAGACTACCCCTTTTCATACCATAGCAATTTATTTATTTCCTTGTTCTCTCTAACAGAACAATGAACAAATAAATAATATACTATATATATATATATATAGTAAGCAGACAAATATTAAATTCATAAATAATATTTGTCTCAATAAAAAAGGGGGGAAAAGGGTTCAATATGTTCATCATAATTCTTGTTCTGTGTACTTTGTGAACACTTGTAGTTTAAACAGTCTCTTAAACTAAATCATATTGGTGTTTTGTTTGATTGCTTTGGTTAATCCGTTACATAATCTAATTCCACATACTGATATACTAAAGGTGTTACGTGTTGTACAAATGTTTTAAATTAGATTTTCCTCTAAGGTTATATTTCTCCTCTTTTGTTGAGAAGAATTGTTGTACATTCTTGGGTATCAGGTTATAGTTTGCTTTATACATAATTTTATCTGTTTGCAAATGCACCAAATCGTTGAATTTCAATAATTGTGATTTATTAAATAAAGGGTTTGTATGTTCTCTATATCCAACATTATGTATTATTCTAATTGATCTTTTTCGTAACACGGTTAGTGAATGAAACCCACATTTGTAGTTGTTTCCCCATATTTCTACACAATAATTCAGATATGGTAACACTAGCGAGCAGTAGAGAATGTATGGTCCACTTTCAAGCACTAAATGTTAGGAGTGAAACGATTCGTTTCGATTCAGAATGTGTGGTTGCCGTAACGATTTAGGGACCAGTTTATACTATTTTTTTTTAGAACAATACGATGTGAAACGTTTGTGTTGAAATTGATTCAGTAACTTTTGAGCCAAAAAAAATCTAGCAGTCTAACTGAAATAAATACAGGATACCGGACATTGTAGACAAAGTTTCTTATATTCTTATTTCTTGTAAACAAACAAGTAACAACAATCAATGGCCAATGCATTCACATCGTGTTTGAATAAAGTACAACCAACACATTAGGTTGAATTAACAAGAAGATACATTTTGTACCTGCATTTTTAATATTCAAGAAATATTCAATAAAAGTACAGTAACCAACATTTTAACAGTATATTTACCTGCTACTTCTACTTTTGTTTTTCCAATATAAAATCTTACAATATTAATTAAAAAATAAAGTGCAACCAACATTTCTTCAGGTTGAAAGAGCACTAGGTTTACCTATAACCTTTGCTGTTGTTTTTTGACATAGAAACAATACAAATACAAAATAAATGGATATCAAAAAACTAAGTGCAACCAAATCTCTTCAGGTTAAATGAGCAATGGTTTGACCTGCTACTACTCTTATTTTAATATACGAAGATAGCAGAGAGAAAAGTCACAACACATACAAACACAGTCATTAAGCCATAACACAACTGTAAAACAAAACAACAATACAAAGACGAAACGGAAACACTATTTTTGTTTTGATGACTAATGGCGATGACATCACAGACAGGCAAGACAGACCTGAATAACGTTTAACGTCCTCATCGCTAACAGTGTTAAAGGGGCTGTTTTCAACTTGCTCACAGTTACATTTTTCAAAGCAAAAATATAACAAGAACACCATTGGCTAGCTTATGTTATCATAAATGGTTTAATAGAACATATGTGTTAAAACTGTCTATATGATTTACAATTACTAAGTTTGTTTAACACATTTTTTTACCGGCCTGAATAAAATGATTGGTGTTTACGGCAGTCACCCACACTGTCTCGTCAACAAGTGCACACAAACATAAGTAGTCCAGAAGAAGCAACGGACAATTTGCAGGTATGTCGTATTTATGATAGAATATATATATATTCAATTCTAACTATTCAAATTGCTGTTATTAGCTAACAACACCCAAAGATAATGCATGTGTTACGTACGTTCGTACATAGTTACGTCATTGCGTCATAGAAGCGAGAATATTGGGCTATAACGCTTACCGTATTTTTCCGGAGTATAAGTCGCACCGGAGTATAAGTCTTACCTGCCGAAAATGCATAATAAAGAAGGAAAAAAACATATATAAGTTGCACTGGAGCCCGGCCAAACTATGAAAAAAACTGCGACTTATAGTCCGAAAAATACGGTAAATACATTGATAAGTTAGCGCCTTCTAGACATCCGTTCAAATGTCGCAAACAGCCTCTTTAAACTTCATATAAAGGCTGCCGTTCTTAAATCCACTGTCTTCCTTTTTTCTAGCATCGATAAAATCAATTGATTTTCGTTTAAATAGATGTTGAATCGATACCTATCTTCCAGAAGATAAACTTGCAGTGCATAGATTGATGTAGTTGAATCTAAGAATTATAAATTGATACAGGCTCCAGGCCCGCCGCGACTATGAAAGGGGAAAGCGGTAAAAATGGATAGATGGATGGATAGCGATTAATCGTTACAACCCTACTAAATTACGTCCCACAATTGATAAAAGTGAGGGTTTGGTGCACAGTGTTTACTGACCTGTAAAAAACTTGCATCCTATTGTTTATCATCTCGATTTGTTAGCAAAAACATGTTAAGTCTGTACAGTAAATATATTGATTAGCACATTTGAATTTGTATACTTTAAGAAGTACGCTATGATACACTTGTATCTTACTAATTTTTGTTCCATTGACTGATGCCATTGTATTTTTCTAGAGGTTATTATAATAACCTCTGTATGCCTAGCTTCTTACAGCGAGTGATTGCATTTTTTTAAGGTCTCAACCAGAAACAATCTTTCTATTATTCTAGAAGTTATTAACCAAAAACATGGAACATGTTGCAGTGATGCCATTGTATTTTTCTGAAGTTTATTAACCAGAAACATGGAACATCTAACAGTGATGCCGTTGTATTTTTCGAAAGTTCATTAACCAGAAACATGGAACATCTTGCAGTGATGCTATTATATATATTTAGAAATTATCAATCAGAACCATATAGTATCACTGTAAGATGTTTCTGGGTGATAATTTCTAGAAACATCAATCAATCAAAGTTTATTTATATAGCCCTTAATCGCAAAGGCTTCAAAGGGCATCACTGCAAAATGTTCCTTGTTTCTGGTTGATGACTTCTAGAAACATTTATTAACATCACTGCAAGATGTTCCATATTTCTAGAAGTAACCAACGAGAAACATTTATTAACATCACTGCAAAATGTTCCATATTTCTAGAAGTTACCAACGAGAAACATGGACCATTTTGCAGTGATGCTATTACATTGCATCCAGAAAGTATTCACAGCGCTTCCCTTTTTATCATTTTGTTATGTTGCAGTCGTATTCCAAAATGTAATAAATTAATTTTGTCCTCAAACATCTAAACACAATACCACATAATGAAAATGTTGAAAGTTTTTATTTTTTATTTTTGCAAATTTATACAAAATAAAAAAACCCAAAGAAATCACATACATAAGCTGTCTCTCCCCTTAAAGGGCAACATTGTCACCAGACCTATGTAAGCGTCAATATATGTTGCAGAAAAAAGACCATATATTTTTTTAACCGATTTCCGAACTTTAAATGGGTGAATTTTGGCGAATTAAGCGCCTTTCTATTATTCGCTCTCGGAGCGATGACGTCACATCGGGAAGCAATCCGCCATTTTCTCAAACACCTAGTCAAATCAGCTCTGTTATTTTCCATTTTTTCGACTGTTTTCCGTACCTTGGAGACATCATGCCTCGTGGGTGTGTTGTTGGAGGGTGTAACAACACGAACAGGGACGGAATCAAGTTGCACCAGTGGCCCAAAGATGCGAAAGTGGCAAGAAATTGGACGTTTGTTCCGCACACTTTACCGACGAAAGCTATGCTACGACAGAGATGGCAAGAATGTGTGGATATCCTGCGACACTCAAAGCAGATGCATTTCCAACTAGACTGGACAGATCAGCTTTCAGGAAAAGAGAGCGGATGAGGGTATGTCTACAGAATATATTAATTGATGAAAACTGGGCTGTCTGCACTCTCAAAGTGCATGTTGTTGCCAAATGTATTTCATATGCTGTAAACCTAGTTCATAGTTGTTAGTTTCCTTTAATGCCAAACAAACACATACCAATCGTTGGTTTGAAGGCGATCGCCGAGTTCGTCCTCGCTTTCTCCCGTGTCGCTGGCTGTCGTGTCGTTTTCGTCGGTTTCGCTTGCATACGGTTCAAATCGATATGGCTCAATTGCTTCAGTTTCTTCTTCAATTTCGTTTTCGCTACCTGCCTCCACACTACAACCATCCGTTGTAGTAATCTGCGTAATCTGTTGAATCACTTAAACCGCTGAAATCCGAGTCTGAATCCGAGCTAATGTCGCTATAGCTTGCTGTTCTATGCGCCATGTTTGTTTGTGTTGGCATCACTATGTGACGTCACAGGAAAATGGACGGGTGTATATAACATAGGTTAAAATCAGGCACTTTGAAGCTTTTTTTAGGGATATTGCGTGATGGGTAAAATTTTGAAAAAAACTTCCAAAAATAAAATAAGCCACTGGGAACTAATTTTTAATGGTTTTAACCCTTCTGAAATTGTGATAATGTTCCCCTTTAATGTAACTAAATAGGCCATTTTCTGCCAAAGGTTCCTGGAACCTTTAGTTTCTGGAACTATAGGTTCCTGTAGAAGTTTGTGTATTGCTTCCACTCATTTCATAGTTCACAGTTTAGGTCTCAATGAGGACAGTGGCCTCCATCTTCCGTAAATTGAAGACATTTGAAACCACTAGGACTATGCCTAGAGCTGTCTGGCCGTCTAAATTGAGTCATAGGTAGAGAAGGTCCTTAATCAGGGAGGTGACCAAGAAATCGGTGGTCACTCTGTCAGAGCTACAGCATTCCTCTGTGGAGAGAGGATAACCCTCCAGCTCTGCAGCAATCCACCAATCAGGCCTGTATAGTGGCCAGACCGAAGACATTTCTTAGTAAAAAGTTTGCTAAAATGCATCTGAAAGACTCTCAGACAATGAGAAACAAAATTCTCTGGTCTGATGAGACAAAGATTGAACTCTTTGGAGTGAATGCCAGGGGTCATGTTTGGAGGAAGCTCGGCACCACTCATCACCAGGCCAATCCCATCCCTACAGTGAGGCGTGGTGGTGGCAGCAGCATGCTGTGGGGATGTTTTTAGCGGCAGGAACTTGGAGACTTCTCATCCAACCTGATAGAGCTTGAGAGGTGCTGCAAAGAGGAATGGGCGAAACTGCCAAAAGATAGGTGTGCCATGTCTGTGGCATCGTATTCAAAATGACTTAAAATTGCTGCCAAAATGTGCATCAACAAAGTATTGAGCAAAGACTGTGATGACTTATGTACATGCGAAGTCTTACTTTTTTACTTTTAATAAAAAATTTCTCAAAACATTTTTTTCCACATTCTCTTTATGATGGTGTATTGTGCGTATAATTTTGGAATAAGGCTGTAACATAACAAAATGTGAAAAGTGAAACACTGATTACTTTCCATATGTACTCTATTTCTAGAAGTTATTAAGCAGAAACATCTCGCAGCGATTATATTTTTCTAGAAGTTGTCACGCAGAAACGTGGAACATCTTGCAGTGATGCCATCCTGCAGCATTCCTAATAAGGCCGGCGTTGATAGAGTTGACGTGGGTTGTATTTACGTGGTGCTGACCTTTGACCGTTACACCTTAGACTTGTTTGCATGTTGCATCACTGGGTGCAGAGGTTGGTAGCAGCTGATACGTGGAGAAAGAGGATGACATGATGACCGGAGGAGTTGGAAAGTGAGCGTCGAATGCTTGGTTTATTTTGCTGAGCTTAAATGGCGGGTTGACCAGGAGCTGGTCCATCATATGTCACTGTTGGTTCTGAAAACCTCTGGTCCAACGATCCAAAGGCTTGTACTAGAACAATCCCTGTGGAAAGCCACAGTTTGTTCTTATCTATCCGATACGCTGGAGCAGATTGTGTAGGAAGTGCGCATGTGGATGTGTTGAATATTATTACTATCACTTTGAATTTTATGATATTCTATTAGTCTTTATTACTGAAAACTACTCAACCCCAAGACAAACAGCTAGTCAGAAGTCAAGATCAAAAAGTACACACAATGGAAAACAATTCATTTGTCTACCATCCATCCATCTATTTTCTACCGCTTATTCCCTTCGGGGTCGCGGGGGGCGCTGGAGCCTATCTCAGCTACAATCGGGCGGAAGGCGGGGTACACCCTGGACAAGTCGCCACCTCATCGCAGGGCCAACACAGATAGACAACATTCCCACTCACATTCACATACTAGGGCCAATTTAGTGTTGCCAATCAACCTATCCCCAAGTGCATGACTTTGGAGGTGAGAGGATTGATATTTATATCCTACAAAAGAGAATTGTGCATTTGTGATATCATCACATAACACTGGAGGTGTGCGTGCTGGTTAGGGGGGGGGGGGAAACTAAATGTTCGTAAAACATCAAAATGTGTCAATCTCCATTTTGACGATGACTAATGGACATTTGTGGAGAGGTGGAATTTGCACAAAGACTCCTTGCATTTCACCCAGTGTTCCTAACAGTTGTTCAAGTGTAATAAAAAGCCAAACATTGATTAAATTGAACATAATAACTTGTCTACTCACTTTGCCGTGTTGTGCTGAGCCGCCAAGACATGCCGCTGTATACCACGGTGGTAATGTGGTTATCATCGCTTTTGTCATCTTTTGCCATCACTGGTTGCATACATCACAAAATAGTATTACTATTCATCTGAATTTTCCTGAGATTAGCTATCCTCTCGTGCAATTTTCACACATTTTCCCCCAAAAATGTTTTTGCAAATTATACCGCTTCAAGGGGATATCTTCCTATTGTTTACTTAGTGTGTTAACTGCACTTTGTTTTGCACTATGTAATCTCAGTGTGTGAGTTCATGTTTTTAAAAGTTCATCTTTCTTTCACAGGATTCAACAGCTCCAGATATGGCGTTCATATTTGACTGGATTTATAGCGGATTCAATAGCGTACTACAGTTTTTAGGTGAGTACGACAACTCTTCGATGGCGCCATGTGATGCAGCGCTTGCCGCGCAACATGCTTTAGTCTTAAGGGCTGGGATTCTGTTGTGGAATCAACAGTGGGTACACAAATATTACACAATATGGGCGAAATGACACAAGTCAACTTCGCTTTCTATGAAGGCTGTCGGTCCTGTTCACCCTGTCACGCAGGTAGAATGTACTGCACAGCGCTGAGTCACAATTCTGGCTAATACACCAGGCTTGCTAGCACATGTCTAATAGGAAGGTACACACTTCCAGTACCACGTTTCAGATTATAACCCAGAATGTTTGAATGCTACTTTTCACATTTCATATGTTACCAATTCCTGCTACCTGGCAATCCAGACCACCACTCAACTATACAAATTTATCATATATATATATATATATATATATATATTTATACATATCTATATCTATATATATATATATATATATATATATATATGTATATTAGGCCTGGGCGATATCGAATATATTCGATATATCGCTGGTTTGTCTCTGTGCGATGTAGAAAATGACTATATCGTGAGTATTTGAGTATACGTTCTCACGCAGTTGTTTTTAGCTGCGGGCATTACACTACAGGCGTTTCTCACTCTTTCTTGTCTCTTCTTCTCAGAGACATAAAACAAGCGCACCTTCTTACATACGTCACATACTGTCGCGCGTGCAACGTCATGCGCTCTTGCGGAGCAGAAAGGCAGCAGCATGGGTAACGTTAGCTGTGGTGCGAGTGGTAATACGAGAGAAAGAAGGTGCGAATCTGGTAACAAATGAAGGAAGAATAATTAATTCCCAAGAAAAACAGCACGGGGTCCATCGTCTGGCGGTAGGGGTGTAACGATACACAAAAATTTCGGTTCGGTACGTACCTCGGTTCGGTTCATTTTCGGTACAGTAATAAAAAAAAAATTAAAAAAAAAAGTTTTGGTTATTTTTTTACCAAATTTGTAAACAATGGCTTTATCCTTTTAACATTAGGAACACTATAATAATTCTGCCCACGTTAATCAACATTAAACTGCCTCAAGTTGTTGTTCAGATTAAATAGAATGACAAAACTTTTCTTCTACATATAAAAAGTGCAACATTAAACAGTTTCAAGTCAACTCATCATGCTTAATTTATTACAGCATTTGGTAAGCCTGTTTTTATTATGTAAACGTTATATTTTTATCAACATGTAAGAGACTACGCACGCACACAAACAAACAAACACGCACGCACACACACACACACCGCAAAATGAGCTAACGCTACGCTAAAAGCTAATTAGCCTTCACCTCAAGCCAGGACTGCGAGCGAGCTGAGCTGCAGTTTAAGTTTGTTTGTGGAGAGTTAGCTGCCTGATGCTCACCTGCTAAACACCTATCTGCTCGACGCTGAAGCACTGACGACATGCGCTCTGAATACGCACTGCTGATTGGCTGTGAAACGCTTTGTGTGTACCAATCAAATGGTTGTGTGGGTGGGACAATGCTGGGTGCTGAGACAGAGGCAGAAGGAGCAGAGCAGCTTGTTAAGACTTTAGCTTAGAAACTCGTTCGGCACACCCCCGTACCGAACCGAAAGCCCCTTACCGAAACGGTTCAATACAAAACATGTACCGTTACACCCCCTATCTGGCGGTGGTTTTCTAATGTTTTAAAGGCCCACGGCACATTCTAAAAATACTATTTAAAAAAACAAACAAACAAAAAAAAAAAACATAACAAAAGTGAAATAAAAAAGCTTAAAGGTTAAATGTAATTTAGAAAAAGTTGCAATGTTGACTAATAAAACAAAGCCGTTTTTTTTTTCCTTTCAAACTGTCATTGCTCAAAACATAATATGGAATCAAAATCAATGTTATTATGAATTATAGACCTATCCAAGGTTCCGATTACTTCACATCAAATATTCCACTAAGAAAAATATTTTTGGTGGAAGATTTTGCAAATTTGGTAAATAAGTAACCCCAAAATTTACATTTTGTTGTTTTCTTACTGTACCGAAAATTAACCGAACCGTGACCTCTAAACCGAGGTACGTACCGAACCGAAATTTGTGTACCGTTACACCCCTTATATATATATATATATATATATATATATATATATATATATTATAGAGGAGTGAAACACGGAGACTTGTGTGTACGGAGGAAATACTTGTTGGAATTGGGCCCGTTGTTAGCATAACATTGGCAATAAAAGATAAAAAGGGCGTCAGGCTTTGCGTCTTCTTCTGGACGCTACAATACATTATATCACTCTTTTGTTTTCATGTTAAAAAAAAAACATTTTAAGGTGTGGCGGCTAATACATCGGCGTGGCGCACTGCCACAGTCAAGTAATACTATCGCGCTGTAGCTGAAAGTTGTGTTGTTATTTGTCTATTGCGTTTGTTTTTGTTGTGACATTTTTCAGCCGCCGTAGCTACCCGCCATCATGGGGATGACGCCACAGACGGGCAGACAGACTTAAGTAACGGTTCACTTCCTTATCATTAAAAGTACCGTATTTTCCGCACTATAAGGCGCACCGGATTATTAGCCGCACCTTCTATGAATTACATATTTCATAATTTTGTCCACCAATAAGCCGCCCCGGACTATAAGCCGCGCCTACGCTGCGCTAAAGTGAATGTCAAAAAAACGCTGCGCTAAAGTGAATGTCAAAAAAACAGTCAGATAGTTCAGTCAAACTTTAATAATATATTGAAAACCAGCGTTCTAACAACTCTGTCCCAAAATGTACGCAAATGTGCAATCACAAACATAGTAAAATTCAAAATGGTGTAGAGCAATAGTAACATAATGTTGCTCGAACGTTAATGTCACAACACACAATATAAACATAGCGCTCACCTTCTGAAGTTATTCTTCATTCGTAAATCCTTCGAATTCTTCGTCTTCGGTGTCCGAATTGAAAAGTTGCGCAAGCGTGGTATCCAAAATGGCCGGTTCCGTCTCGTCGAAGTCATCGGGAGTCAGTGTCGCTGTTGTTCTGTGAATCCTGCCTTCTGGAAAGCTCGGACCACAGTTGTGACCGAAATATCTGCCCAGGCATTTACGATCCACTGGCAAATGTTGGCGTGTGTCGTCCGGCGCTGTCTGTCCGTCTTAGTGAAGGTGTGTTCGCCTTCGGAGCTGTGTGAAAAAAGCCACCCGGCCTCTTCGCGTAAACTTCCCTTAACCACTCGCTCATCTTTTCTTCATCCATCCATCCCTTCGAGTTAGCTTTTATGATGACGCCGGCTGGAAAGGTCTCTTTTGGCAAGGTCTTCCTTTTGAATATCACCATGGGTGGAAGTTAGCATGGCAAGCTAGAACCACAGTGAAGGATGACTTCTCATTCCCTGTGGTGCGAATATTCACCGTACGTGCTCCCGTTCCACAGTGCGGTTCACAGGAATATCAGTTGCTGTGAAATACGGTAGTAATCCGTGTGCGGATGGAGAGATTGCGTCTTTTTATGAACCGGATCGCTTAGTAGGAGCCATTTTGTGGTCTTTACAGATGTAAACAGGAAATGAAACGTACGGTGATATCCGCGCGTTTTTTCTTCTTCTTCCGGGGGCGGGTAGAAGAAGAAGCGCTTCCT
>NC_084550.2:17320000-17387500 GCF_033978685.3 Nerophis lumbriciformis | reverse complement strand
TTAAAAAAGAAAACGGTATAACTAACTGTGCGGAATTTTACCGCGGTTTATCATTACCGTATTTTCCGCACTATAAGCCGCCCCGGGTTATTAGCCGCACCTTCAATGAATGGCATATTTCAAAACTTTGTCCACCTATAAGCCGCCCCGGACTATAAGCCGCGCCTACGCTGCGCTAAAGGGAATGTCAAAAAAACAGTCAGATAGGTCAGTCAAACTTTAATAATATATTAAAAACCAGCGTTCTAACAACTCTGTCCCAAAATGTACGCAAATGTGCAATCACAAACATAGTAAAATTCAAAATAGTGCAGAGCAATAGCAACATAATGTTGCTCGAACGTTAATGTCACAACACACAAAATAAACATAGCGCTCACTTTCTGAAGTTATTCTTCATTCGTAAATCCTTCGAATTCTTCGTCTTCGGTGTCCGAATTGAAAAGTTGGGCAAATGTGGGATCCAAAATGGCCGGTTCCGTCTCATCGAAGTCATCGGAGTCAGTGTCACTGTTGTCCAGCAGTTCTGTGAATCCTGCCTTCCGGAAAGCTCGGACCACAGTTGTGACCGAAATATCTGCCCAGGCATTTATGATCCACTGGCAGATGTTGGCGTATGTCGTCCGGCGCTGTCTGCCTGTCTTAGTGAAGGTGTGTTCGCCTTCGGTCATCCATTGTTCCCACGCCGTTCGCAGTCGTGATTTGAATGCCCTGTTGACACCAATATCCAGCGGCTGGAGGTCTTTTGTCAATCCACCCGGAATGACGGCGAGTATTGAATTAAGCGCGTAAGCGTGTCTCTTAATGTGATGTTATGAGCTAGCAAATATAACAACTACACTACCCAGCATGCAACGATAGTGACGAGCATGCGCGGTAGCCCTGAGAAGCGTTGTTGTATGTGCTGGCAGTTAGAATGTGGTTATGAGCACGCTGTGAGTAAACGTTGAGAACTCAGTTAACACGCCTCGTCTGCATTATTTATAATTAGACAGACAACACACTTAATAGGAGCCATTTTGGGGTCTTTACATAAACACACAAATGGAAATGAAACGTCACATATCCCAGCATGCACCGCGCGCTTCTTCGTCATCCACTGTTCCCACGCAGTTAGCAGTCTAGCTTCGAATGCCCTGTTGACACCAATATCTAGCGGCTGGAGGTCTTTTGTCAATCCACCCGGAATGACGGCGAGTATTGAATTAAGCGTGTAAGCGTGTCTCTTAATGTGATGTTATGAGCTAGCAAATATAACAACTACACTACCCAGCATGCAACGATAGTGACGAGCATGCGCGGTAGCCCTGAGAAGCGTTGTTGTATGTGCTGGCAGTTAGAATGTGGTTATGAGCACGCTGTGAGTAAACGTTGAGAACTCAGTTAACACGCCTCGTCTGCATTATTTATAATTAGACAGACAACACACTTAATAGGAGCCATTTTGGGGTCTTTACATAAACACACAAATGGAAATGAAACGTCACATATCCCAGCATGCACCGCGCGCTTCTTTGTCATCCACTGTTCCCACGCAGTTAGCAGTCTAGCTTCGAATGCCCTGTTGACACCAATATCTAGCGGCTGGAGGTCTTTTGTCAATCCACCCGGAATGACGGCGAGTATTGAATTAAGCGCGTAAGCGTGTCTCTTAATGTGATGTTATGAGCTAGCAAATATAACAACTACACTACCCAGCATGCAACGATAGTGACGAGCATGCGCGGTAGCCCTGAGAAGTGTATGTGCTGGCAGTTAGAATGTGGTTATGAGCACGCTGTGAGTAAACGTTGAGAACTCAGTTAACACGCCTCGTCTGCATTATTTATAATTAGACAGACAACACACTTAATAGGAGCCATTTTGGGGTCCTTACATAAACACACAAATGGAAATGAAACGTCACATATCCCAGCATGCACCGCGCGCTTCTTCTACGGGGAAAAAAGATGGCGGCTGTTTACCGTAGTTGCGAGACCGAAACTTTATGAAAATTAATATTAATATTAACCCATATATAAGGCGCACCGGATTATAAGGCGCACTGTCAGCTTTTGAGAAAATTTGTGGTTTTTAGGTGCGCCTTATAGTGCGGAAAATACGGTATATTGTTTTCCGTTGCATCCCGTGTGTGTGTGTGTGTGTGTGTGTGTGTTTTCTTGTATTGCTACCCTTCTTGAGACATCAACAAGGAAAAGTACCTTCCATATGAGGACCGGTGAACAAGTTAGGACCGAAATCATGGTTCCAATACGGAAAACCATTGCATCTAATAGAGAGCCACATACTAGAGTTTGTGAACATTGCTCCAAAGTCAGGATTTTGTGTTGATTTAATGTGCAAACAAAAGTAAACATTGACAGGTACAAAGGCAGCAATATATGATAAAACAAGGAGGCAGCTATAGAAGGACTTCCCTATTCATCCCCCAAAAAAACCCGCCAGGTGAAGTGAATTATATTTATATAGCGCTTTTCTCTAGTGACTCAAAGCGCTTTACATAGTGAAACCCAATATCTAAGTTACATTTAAACCAGTGTGGGTGGCACTGGGAGCAGGTGGGTAAAGTGTCTTGCCCAAGCACACAACAGCAGTGACTAGGATGGCGGAAGCGGGGATCGAACCTGCAACCCTCAAGTTGCTGGCACGGCCGCTCTACCAACCGAGCCATACCGCCCCAAACAGCTGATTTTACGACATAAGACAACCCGCGTCCCGTATGTGACCATAGGATGAACAAATACACTACGGTACTAAGACTATGGTGGCCATTAACGGTTAGCTTCTACAGCTGGGTTGCCCAAAGTGCGGCACAGGGGCCATCTGTGGTTCGTGACTCGTTTGTCATCGGCCTTACGCACATTACAAAAAACAAAAATAGAGATCTCATTTGCACCCCTGGTGGTGAAATCTATCAAAATTAGGGTGGTCCCAAAAAGGAGGGATTTTTCAAATTGAATGTGTCGGTTTTAAAAGAGCTCCCCCTCTGGTCAACATATGAAATAACAAGTGTGTGTAAGAAATTTAAATGTGCCCCCAATGGCCGAAATTTGTTTTAAAAATGTGTATAGAGACATACTGTAATCCCTTGAAGTACCGTATTTTCCGCACTATAAGGCGCACCGGATTATTAGCCGCACCTTCTATGAATTACATATTTCATAATTTTGTCCACCAATAAGCCGCCCCGGACTAAAAGCCGCGCCTACGCTGCGCTAAAGTGAATGTCAAAAAAACGCTGCGCTAAAGTGAATGTCAAAAAAACAGTCAGATAGTTCAGTCAAACTTTAATAATATATTGAAAACCAGCGTTCTAACAACTCTGTCCCAAAATGTACGCAAATGTGCAATCACAAACATAGTAAAATTCAAAATGGTGTAGAACAATAGCAACATAATGTTGCTTTAACGTTAATGTCACAACACACAAAATAAACATAGCGCTCACCTTCTGAAGTTATTCTTCATTCGTAAATCCTTCGAATTCTTCGTCTTCGGTGTCCGAATTGAAAAGTTGGGCGAATACGGGATCCAAAATGGCCGGTTCCGTCTCGTAGAAGTCATCGGGAGTCAGTGTCGCTGTTGTTCTGTGAATCCTGCCTTCCGGAAAGCTCGGACCACAGTTGTGACCGAAATATCTGCCCAAGCATTTACGATCCACTGGCAAATGTTGGCGTATGTCGTCCGAGGCTGTCTGCCCGTCTTAGTGAAGGTGTGTTCGCCTTCGGAGCTGTGTGAAAAAAGCCACCCGGCCTCTTCGCGTAAACTTCCCTTAACCACTCGCTCATCTTTTCTTCATCCATCCATCCCTTCGAGTTAGCTTTTATGATGACGCCGGCTGGAAAGGTCTCTTTTGGCAAGGTCTTCCTTTTGAATATCACCATGAGTGGAAGTTGGCATGGCAAGCTAGAACCACAGTGAAGGATGACTTCATTCCCTGTGGTGCGAATATTCACCGTACGTGCTCCCGTTCCACAGTGCGGTTCACAGGAATATCAGTTGCTGTGAAATACGGTAGTAATCCGTGTGCGGATGGAGAGATTGCGTCTTTTTATGAACCGGATCGCTTATTAGGAGCCATTTTGTGGTCTTTACAGATGTAAACAGGAAATGAAACGTACGGTGATATCCGCGCGTTTTTTCTTCTTCTTCCGGGGGCGGGTGAAGCGCTTCCTTTTCTATGGGGGCGGGTGAAGCGCTTCCTGTTCTATGGGGGCGGGTGCTTTCCTTGGCGGTTGCTTGCGTAGAAGAAGAAGCGCTTCCTGTTCTACCGGGAAAAAAGATGGCGGCTGTTTACCGAAGTTGCGAGACCGAAACTTTATGAAAATGAATCGTAATAAAGCGCACCGGGTTATTAGGCGCACTGTCAGCTTTTGAGAAAAATTGTGGTTTTTAGGTGCGCCTTATAGTGCGGAAAATACGGTAAATAATGAAGATTAAAAACCAATTACAAACCAAAAATTACAATAATTAACTAAAAGCTTACTTTTTATATTTACATAGTATGTATATATTATTAATGTTTTAAATACAAATCTTTATTTATCTAGAAAGGGTGGTCCTAAAGAGGTTTCAAGGAGGTAAGAAATACAAGAATGTGTGTGCGTGTGTGTGTATATATTTATATCTATATCCATGTGTGTGTATAGAGTATATATGCACTCACATCAAGTATATTAGGTATGTAACGGTAAACGTTATAATGATAAACCGCGGTAAAATTCCCGATGGTTAGCAATACATTTTTAATTACCGAAAAACTGTCATTTATTCATGCATTTTAGGCAACACTGATTACTTCCTGGAAATATAGTCACAGCAGCGCTGGCGCATGCGCACTAGCGTCGTTTGGCTTGAAAATAATGCGGACAAACTACACAGACTTTGCTCCGGAGATTTCACCTCGGAGTAAACGGCTTTTGGTTCAACTTAATTTTCCCTCGCTTCATTCCCGTGGAGTCTCGACGTGTGTTAAAGAGCGCACTTTTTTAGTTGGCGACAGGTGTGGACAATATTGGAGACAGATGCGCACCCTCTATATTAACCAGTATAATTGTTGTTTTTTGCCATTCTTCCTCACCAAGATGTTATTGTTTGTATGCACTGTGTGTGTGCGTTTTGACACACTCAACAATATGCCCCTCGGCTCTGTAGTCACCACCGCACAGCAACACTGAGATCAAAGAACGGTACCGGTACTTTTCAAAGGGAGTATAGTACCGATTTCAATGAATTAGTATCGTGATACTTTATTAGTACCGGTATACCAAACAACCCGAATCTCAAGTAGAATGTTGAATGTGCATATGAAAGCAAGCATTATAAACAAAGCAATATTTCAGAAACAAAATACTATAAATAAATAAAAACAAATGTGAAAATTTCACAAGATGGCACCCTATGGACCTATGGACTTTTTGTACATATAAATAAATTAGGTCTAGTCTTACACATGATTATAATAATTAAGATTATTTTTATCAATATTGAAATCACAATTAATCAGGATTATTCATTATGTTTGGCAAAACGGTGTTAGGTTGTGAACACGAGGCCATCATGTAATTTGTAATATCTTAATAAAAATGCTCGAGATAAACGTTACCTGTATATTTAAAGAGAAATATCTGTGTATTTGTTCATTAATAGTATCAGCTATTTTGTTACATGATGCCTTTTATCTCTATTTTTACATTTTCATAGAGATATTTTTTAAGTTACAGTATGTACTAATGTGTGTACTTGTATATGCTGTATCTGGACAGATCCATTGTGAGAGTTTGAGCAGAAATATGTCGTATAGGTGTTAATTATACACCATAAAACATTAATAAAATGCTATGTCACATGAATGGTTATTAAAGTAATTACTTTGTGGAATAAAAAAACACAAGTAATGTAAAGAAAACACTGTTTACTTTTTGATATCAATATAAAACACAAAGCAATTTGGGAAATGAAAATAAAGTCAAATAAACAAGCTTTGTTCTTCTCCAACAACAACCACAGTGCAACAGTTTGGCCAACAAAAATAAACAGGAGTGCTACCTTGCACATCGAATACACAATCTTTGTGCCTGACCAACAACTCAGCCTGTGTTCAACTCGATGAGATGACAAAACATTTGAGCGAGTATTGATGTTATTGGAACACTAACAAAGTTAGCAGTTATATTAAAGGACGAGTGAGCATCCCATTAAACAAACTAACAACTTTATAAAGAAGTTGTGGCAACATTCCTGACACATTGCCTGCTGCATGATAACTCTCAGTCCCAGCAGCTGAAGGACGGACGCTAGTTGCGCTTCCAAAACTTTTTATTTTATTTTATTTTGCAGCACAATGCAACAATGTTTCCGGCCAGAATGAAAAATGGTCCATTTGAAGCAGCTAGCATCATCTTCCATGAAGCAGGAAGTGCTAGCATACAACTTTACAGAGCTGGGTTTGCTTTTCCTTGCAGGACTGTACAAGAAGTCGGGCAAGTTAGTATTCCTGGGTTTGGATAACGCCGGCAAAACCACGCTACTGCACATGCTCAAAGACGACCGACTGGGACAGCATGTTCCCACTTTACATCCAAGTAAGTTGCTACATGTCTGTTCTAGTGCTCACTACACTACATGTCTGCTGTCTTTTTAATGCAGCTTCTGAAGAATTGACCATCGCTGGCATGACCTTTACCACCTTTGACCTCGGAGGCCACGCACAAGGTGTGTATTCATCTTATTTGCCTATTCATCTTTATTTTATATTCTGCACTGTACTCATCTTTATATTATATTATGCACTAGGGCTGCACAATTTTGAGAAAACAAACCTAATTGCTATTTTTTTTGTCAAGATTGCGATCTTTATATTTTACAGATAAAAAGGCATAAAATTGCAAAAAATGAGTGAAGGAAGACATGTTGCTTTTAGACTGTCCAGATATTATTGTCTCAAGGTGCCACACATTAAAACAATATGCAATAATTTACTTACAAATATATTTGGCTTTATGCAGATGGACTCCGAGTTTTAGTCTGCATCATGCTGTTAAACTGAAGAAATAACCGATAAAAACTACAGTGTTTATGATGTAATGTAATCATTATGTATAATAATAACAATGCAAGTAACCATTTGAAAGGATATTAACTTATTTCTCTTTACTCTAAAATTGTTTACCTTTGTACTGTAGTTGTAAGGTGAATAACATTGTTATACTACGGTAAATAAATAATTAAACAAATACATTAAACTGACTCATTTCTGTAAGAAAAAATTAAACTTAAATAAATAATTAACATATCTCAGTGCATTTTCCCCCATTGTAAAAATGGGGGAATCAATTCATGATACCATGAATTGACTAACGTGGACCCCGACTTAAACAAGTTGAAAAAGTTATTCGGGTGTTACCATTCAGTGGTTAATTGTATGGAATATGTACTGTACTGTGCAATCTACTAATAAAAGTTTCAATCAATCAATCAAAGGTCGGACGTTGTATTTGTGTTTGCCATCACGTGATCACAGCATTCTCACTAGTCATGTGCAATACCACCGATTTTCTTTCCCATCGGATTCCGAGTAAAATTCAGGCTGGTATTGTTAACGATCCGATACCTATACTTTGTGCAAATATAGTCCATGTGTTTGGTAAAATTCAATGATTGGTGTATTTCAAGTGTTGATGTTCATGGGGTAAACGCTATAAAATCACAATGGCGTTATTCTGGACGGAATGCGTTACTTTATTTATATTCAACTCTGTCTCCAAATAGCCTCCGATAAAAATATACATACACTTGCTGTTTTACAATACTGAGTGACTCATTTTAGTTGCCAGTAACTTTATTGAATAAACAAATGACAGATTAAATGACTCAGCACAGCGGTACACTTCAACTTAGGTAAACATGTAATTATGTAATTGCCTAGGTGGTAGCAAATGTAGTTCCCACCAATCGTGTTTAATTTAGACAAGATCTCATTGAATTAGTTATTTACACTGTGTTCCTGTTGATGATATAACTTATCTCAAATAACCTAATTATCAAAAGGTTTGATATTTTGTTTTGAGAATTGTTATGGCTGGTATCAGCGGTATCGATATTTCAGTATGGACCCGTCGCTCGTTTTTCCTTGTTGATGGGCTCATATTGCCCACCCAGTTTGAAGCTGAAATATTCCCACAACGGGACATTTGGCTTTGTAATCATATTTTTTTCATCCCAATTTTTGTTACTTCGTGGAAATGCGCGAGTAGGTAGGGTGTCTGTCTGTCTACTTCCTGTGTGCCTGGAACTGGCTCCCTGCCCACTGAGAAAAAGATTATGAATGAGTGAAAAGAGGGCTCACTGTGCCCAGTTAATTCTAAAATAAAGACGCGCAGGTGCTGAAAACGATGCAGAGAGTAATACCTCTTTCTCTCTGTTTGAAGCGAGAGACAAACAAACACACGGTGTTCAACAATTCTGATTGGCCAACATGTCTGTCACTCAAATGCCGGTGACGGTGGAGAAAAAGCCCCAAAAAGATTTCCAACCAACATTTTAAGAGTACCGTATTTTTCGGATTATAAATCGCTCCGGAGTATAAATCGCACCGGACAAAAATGCATAATAAAGAAGAAAGAAAACAAATATAAGTCGCATTCCAACACCAAGAATAGACATTTGAAAGGCAATAATGACTTTTTATCTGGGTGCCAGTTGTTGTTTTCCGGAAGTTGGTACTTCACAGTAATTTGCTCTGTTATGTCGGCCGCCTCTTGTGTGGCTTAAAGTTAAATTGTGGCTTTATTTATTTGTTGTGGTGTTTATTTGTTATGGCTTTTACAATTGTGTTGTCGCTGAAAGTTGTGTTGTAATTTATGACCTTTCTTGATCACTGCAGCTATCCGCCATGTTTGTTTTGATGAAGTCACAGACCTAACGTTTAACTTCCTTATTATTAAAAGTGCTGAACTTCACATAAAGTCTGCCATTCCTAAATGCAATATTTTCCTTTTTCTAGTGTGGAAAAAATGGAGGGATTCCCTTTTAAATCGATGTTGGCTCGATACCTATCTTCCAAAAGGCAAACTTGTCGAGCACAGATCGATATACTTGAAATTTAGGAGTATAAATCGATCTGTCAATATAGTGATCAATCGTAGCGCACCCCTAATGTTGTGCACTATACTCTTGTGTATTTCATATTGTGTACTGTACTACTTTGCTCTTCTTCACGCAGCACGCAGAGTGTGGAAAAACTACCTCCCTGCCATAAACGGCATCGTCTTCCTGGTGGATTGTGCTGACTTCTCCAGATTAGGAGAGTCGAAAACAGAACTTGATGTGAGTGCAAACAAAACTAAAGGAAAAGCAATCATTCATCTGCATCTTTATTTACATACTACATTTAGTTGGATACTACATTGTCTTTAGTTATATTTACTTACATACTACATCGCCTGTAATCATATATTTACATACATACTATATTCCCTTCAATAATATACTTACTACATCGCCTTCAATTATATTTACTTACATACGACGCCTTTACGGTGGCAGAGGGGTTAGTGCATCTGCCTCACAATACGAAGGTCCTGAGTAGTCTTGGGTTCAATCCCGGGCTCGGGATCTTTCTGTGTGGAGTTTGCATGTTCTCCCCGTGACTGCGTGGGTTCCCTGCGGGTACTCCGGCTTCCTCCCACCTCCAAAGACATGCACCTGGGGATAGGTTGATTGGCAACACTAAATTGGCCCTAGTGTGTGGATGTGAGTGTGAATGTTGTCTGTCTATCTGTGTTGGCCCTGCGATGAGGTGGCGACTTGTCCAGGGTGTACCCCGCCTTCCGCCCGATTGTAGCTGAAATAGGCTCCAGCGCCCCCTGCGACCCCAAAAGGGAATAAGCGGTAGAAAATGGATGGATGGATGGACGACGCCTTTAATCATATTTGTACATACACACTATTATCTTCAATCATATTTACTTACAAATTACATTACCTTTCATCATATATTTACTTACATATATCACCTTCAGTCATATAAGTTAAAGTTAAAGTTAAAGTACCAATGATTGTCACACACACACATTAGGTGTGGCGAAATTATTCTCTGCATTTGACCCATCACCCTTGATCACCCCCTGGGAGGTGAGGGGAGCAGTGGGCAGCAGCGGTGGCCGCGCCCGGGAATCATTTTTGGTGATTTAACCCCCAATTCCAACCCTTGATGCTGAGTGACAAGCATGGAGGTAATGGGTCCCATTTTTATAGTCTTTGGTATGACTCGGCCGGGGTTTGAACCCACTACCGATCTCAGGGCGGACACTCTAACCACTAGGCCACTTTCAATCATACTGTATATTTACATACTATATTAACTTCGATCATATATTTACTTACATATATCACCTTCAATCATTTCTACTTACATACTACATCGCCTTCAAACTTATAAGTACTTAGATACTGTACATTACCTTCAATCATATAGTTACTTACATACTACATTACCTTCAATCTTATATTTATTTACATACTCCATCACCTTCAGTCATATTTACTTAAATACTACATCACCTTCAGTCATAAATTTACATACATACTACACCATCTTCAATCATGTATTTATGTAAATACTACATCACCTTCAATCATATATTTACTTATATACTACATCACCTTCAATCATATATACTTACATACTACATCACCTTTAATCATATATTTACATACATACATCATCTTCAATCATGTACTTACATAAATACTATATCACCTTCAATCATATATTTAAGTACATACTAAATTATCTTTAATCATACATTTACACACACACTACCGGTACATTACCTTGAATCATATTTATTTACTTACATTATCTTTAATCATATTTACTTGCATACTACATAAACTTGAATCATATGTTTACTTGCATACTACATTACCTTCAATCATATTTACATACATACATCATCTTCAATCATGTATTTACGTAAATACTATATCACCTTCAATCATATATTTAAGTACATACTAAATTATCTTTAATCATACATTTACACACACTACATTACCTTCAATCATATTATTACTTACATACATTATCTTTAATCATATTTACTTGCATACTACATCACCTTTAATCATATATTTACTTACATACTACATTGCCTTCAATCTTATATTTACATACATACTACATCAACTTTAATCATATATTTCCTTAAATACTACATCACCTTCAGTCATATATTTACATACATACTACATCATCTTCAATCATACAGTTACTTACATACTACATTAACATACTCCATCAACTTTAATCATATATTTCCTTAAATACTACATCACTTTCAGTCATATATTTACATACATACTACATCATCTTCAATCACGGATTTACGTACAAACTACATCACCTTCAATCATATATTTAAATACGTACTAAATTATCTTTAATCATACATTTACACACACACACTACATCACCTTCAATCATATTACTTACATACATTATCTTTAATCATATTTACTTGCATACTACATCACCTTTAATCATATATTTACTTACATACTACATCTCCTTTAATCATAGATTTACATACATACTACATCAACTTTAATCATATTTACTTACATACTACATTACCTTCAATCTTATATTTATTTACATACTCCATCATCTTCAATCATACAGTTACTTACATACTATATTACCTTCAATCTTATATTTACATACTCCATCAACTTTAATCATATATTTCCTTAAATACTACATCACCTTCAGTCATATATTTACATACATACTACATCATCTTCAATCACGGATTTACGTACAAACTACATCAACTTTAATCATATATTTACTTACATACTACATCACCTTTAATCATATATTTACTTACATACTACATCACCTTTAATCATATATTTACATACATACTACATCCCCTTTAATCATAGATTTACATACATACTACATCAACTTTAATCATATATTTACTTACATACTACATTGCCTTCAATCATGTATTTACTTAAATACATTATCTAATTGAGTCTAAGCCTGGGCCTCTGGAGAGGGGGTCCAGACTGAGGCCAATGGGGAAAAACCTCATAGCCATAGCACACATAAGCATGTGTGTAAGAGGGAAACATTAAAGGACATTAAAGACATTAAAAGAGCAGAGCTGATGCAACCACACATTTCTACATACAGCTACAAAAATAAACAACAACAAAAACATATACACTGGCGTTCCACGCCATCGTCTGCATGGCCAGAGACAGGAGCAGACCCAACAAAGCAACCAAGAGAGCCGACTCCTCCCTCGGCCGCCCACTAACTCTCGGCCAGTGTCCAGTCCGCATGGATGATTTAAGAGATGTCTGGCGCTCTCTGCAGTTGACTACATAAGCGTACGGGACTGTGCAGTAACAATAAATGTTTGTTGTCAGGCGCTGATGACGGACGAGACAATCGGGAACGTTCCCATCCTGATCCTGGGCAACAAGATCGACCGAGCAGAGGCCATCAGTGAGGAGAGACTGAGAGAAATGTTCGGACTTTACGGCCAGACCACGGGCAAGGTGAGGGAGACTCTCACGGACCTTTTTGTCCTCGTGCGTGTGGAGCTCGTGTGTTTGAGAACCTTTTGTCCTTGTCTTGTGCTGCAGGGCAACATTCCCATGAAGGAGCTGAACACCAGACCACTGGAGGTGTTCATGTGCAGCGTGCTCAAGAGGCAAGGCTACGGCGAGGGATTCCGCTGGCTGTCCCAGTACATCGACTAGCGATCATCACCACCACCACCACCAGAGGGCGGCACAGCACACCCCTCATCATACTCGGCCTCATGTTTAGTACCACCGCCTCCACAGAAACCAGTACAACTCGAACCCAATAGACTTTTATTGGTCGAACATTTGGTTCTGCACTTACACACACACACATACATACATACACACACACGCCTCGTTCTTCTCTCTGCTAGAGCAAATGTCAGAAGGCGTGTTTGTCCTCTGCTGCCACCTGTTGACGCTTTTGAACCATCTTCAAGGGTCGAAGATTGTAATCCCTTTTATGACACGATAGCAGGAAATCCATAACTAATAAATGTATGGACATGACAGTTAGCATAACCATGTCCACATTAGAAGCCATGCCCACATTAGCAAGTCAAAGGACCAATAATAAATACTAATGTATGATACGTGGATACTTTTATGCATGCCTTCTTCTTTTCCATATGATTATCATGTTTGCGGAGTAGCAGAGGGATGAAGATGCCAAAATTGACTTAATGACAGATTTTGTTGAAATGGTATGAATAATACACACACTTTCTGTCCTTTTGTGTCCTTCATTCCAGCATAAAAGTAGGTCAGTGCGATATCATAAACGTGTAACAATAAGAATAAAATGTTTGCAATGAAATACAGACTTTCACATGAATCCAACACCTCTCATTTTTACCTATTGCGCACTCCTTCAGCTGCCACCAGGTGGCGCCACTGTTTAACGCTTGCATTATTCAATTGATTAGATTTTAAAATAAAACTTTTTTTTTTTACCTTGAGTTTTTTGTCTGCCTGCTGGCTTTAAGAAATAATACTGTATGTACTTCGTCTTTATATCATAGGAATACTGTAATACTCTAAACTAGAGATGTCCGATAATATCGGCCGATACATGCTTAAAAAAAAGTAATATCGGTATCGTTTTTATTTTATTTTATTTTTTTAATCAACATAAAAAAAACACAAGATACAATTAGTGCACCAACCCAAAAAACCTCCCTCCCCCATTCACTCTCATTCACACAAAAGGGTTGTTTCTTTCTGTTATTAATATTCTGGTTCCTACATTATATATCAATATAGATCGATACAGTCTGCAAGGGATACAGTCCGTAAGCACACATGATTGTGCGTGCTGCTGGTCCACTAATAGTACTAACCTTTAACAGTTAATTTTACTAATTTTCATGAATTACTAGTTTCTATGTAACTGTTATGTCGTTTTACTTTCTTTTTTTATTCAAGAAAATGTTTTTAATTTATTTATCTTAATTTTTTTTTTTTTTTTTTTAAAGGACCTTATCTTCACCATACCTGGTTGTCCAAATTAGGCATAATAATGTGTTAATATCGGTATCGGTAATTAAGAGTTGGACAATATCGGATATTGGCAAAAAAGCCATTATCGGACATCCCTACGCGAAACATATCTACCGGTAATCAACACCTTGATCAGGTAGCACTTACCTTTTTAAGTTGTATACAAACTAATCACTACAAGAAAAGTAGGACTTTTACTCTTTAAAAATAAACAATTTTAATATTCTATTTTCACAGCATGCTTGCATGTGTTCATAGCACACCTGGTTCACAACACACCTGTGTTGCTATAGCACGCCCGGTTCATAACACTTGTTTACCTTTTAATCACTAAGGAGTGAATAAGATCATATATATTTCGCATATTTTTAACAATGATGTCATTTAAAAGTTCTTAACAGCTAAACCGGAAGTTGCACACACACTTGTTCCTCGCGATGATTTAACTAAATGAAAGCATCGGGACATATAAATACGTTTATGCTGTTTTAACGATTAAAATTATGTTGGCTTTTCTTGGAACATGTTAAAATAATTGTAGGCGATTTGTTAAACCACATGCAATGACAGCCTATTGCCACAAAGCGGTGCTAAAAATCTATGTTGTACCTGATCTGGCCACTAGAGGGCGGTACACGACGACGCTTGATTGTCAGCACTATCTTGGCAAACCAATTATTTAATCAATTTGAATAAAATATCAAACATTTATTGACATTACATTAAGTACTTTTCGTGTATTTGTTGATTATTGTACATGTACGTACTACTGGACCACCAACAGTGTACAAAACGGGTTATTTTCTCAATCAGTCAAAGTTCACTTATACAGCCCTAAATCACGAGGAGTGTCTCTGGCACATTTAAGCAATTAAAACATATATTATGCGGTACTGTCAAAATTAAAATGGCAAAAAACATTAAAAGTGAAAAAATAAAATATCTGGACTCACAATTTGGAGCTTCCGGTGTTGGCCGACAGCGTGCTAATCAAAAACATCCAGCTGCCGGCATGGGTACATTTAACTGCACATGCGCTTCACTACTGTGGCATGCTGGGTAATGGAGTTCTTACTGTACCGAGCTCAATAACAACACAATATAGGCCAGACAGAAGCCCTTACTGACAACAACTCGTGATCTGATTGGATATCGCAACTGTCTGTCAAATGTTTGTCTCCGTACTGCATGGCAACATAAGCTTGCTGAATTCTGATTGGATAAAAACTCTATAACCTAAAAACATTGGCGCTGGAAGGAGCATAATATGACACGAAGAGAATATGAATACGTGTAGATATTTAGGGAAAGTAAATAAAAAATGACTGTTATCTTTAATTATGATTTGTGGTTAGCAGAGAAGGCCCACCACTGGGAAGAAGGTGACAAGACAACAGGCAGCCGAGACACACAAAGCATCGCTTTATTGACGCCAATGGACCCGAGCAGGCGGGATGCCACCGGAAGAGGTGGGGCTTGAGGAAGGGTGGGCGGGGTCAAAAGTGGAGCGCTGCGGTGGTTAAGGCAACACAAAGCATGCAGATACGTCACAAGACGGACATCATATTGCTTTCAAAGTCTGCCTTCAAAACGTGGAAATTGTACAAAAAGGAAGAAAATAGCTTCTTTTTTTTTTTCGCACTATGAATGAAAAATACACTTTCTTTACAAAGTTGTCTCCTACAAAGAAGATTCTAATACAGGAAAATAAATAGAGCAAAAAATAAAAAGGCTAAAATAATTTAAAATAGCTCTTGTATTTGTTCTCTCCATATATGTTGAATATTCATCTTTGCTATTAACATTCTTGCAACTTATTAACATCAATTGGATTTCAGGACGATTAGGACAGCCTGCGAGACGCTGATGAGGACAAAAAAAGAGAAAACGTCACGCAAATAAACTTGGAAGTGCTTAGAAAACAAGTGCTCAGAAATCAAGTTTAACCAAGGAAACTGCACACACTACACTTAAATCCTGAGGGGAAGTAAAGTTTTTCTTATTTGAAGAAAACAAAACAAAAAACAGGACATAGAAACAAACACGTGACTTGCAATACTGCTTTGTGCCTCAAGAGGCAACCATGAGAGGGTAGAGGGCGGCACCTTCAGGTGATATGCTGCCCCCTACTGACAGAAAACAGTGCGACGGTTCGCGGTGAAATTATGAATAACTTTGCTGAAACCAAACACCAATCACTTTCTATGATGTCATTTTTTATGAATATACTAGACTTTTTTGGTCTTTTTAGTGGAAATGCCAAAAAGACGCGCTGTACCAAAGAAAACCGAACTACTGTTTGGTGTAAACCACGTTTCAGTTAATATCAAGATTTAAGTGAAACAGGAAATGCATTTAGTCTGAACACAATCAAGGTTTAATTTTTTCCCTCAGATTAGAGGTTTTTTAATTTGGTAAAAATCAAGTCTATTGTGAATCCTCTGCTATGGCAATTGTACGTTTGTTAACGCATCGGAACCAGAATAGGGAGCGTGTTAACGTATCGTAACCAGAATAGTTAACGTGTTAACAACACATCGGAACCAGAATAGTTAACGTGTTAACGCATGGGAACCAGAATAGCAAACGTGTTAACGTATCGGAATCACAATATGGAGTGTGTAAACGCATCGGAATCAGAATAGGGAGCGTGTTGACGGATCAGAATCAGAATAGCAAACGTGTTAACGCATCGGAATCAGAATTGCAAACGTGTTCAGGCATCGGAATCAGAATAGCAAACGTGTTAACGCATCGGAACCAGAATAGGGAGCGTGTTAACGTATCGTAACCAGAATAGTTAACGTGTTAACAACACATCGGAACCAGAATAGTTAACGTGTTAACGCATCGGAACCAGAATAGTTAACGTGTTAAGGCATCAGAACCAGAATAGTTAACGTGTTAACGGATCGGAAGCAGAATAGCAAACGTGTTAACGCATCGGAACCAGAATCGCAAACGTGTTAACGCATCGGAACCAGAATCGCAAACGTGTTAACGCATCGGAACCAGAATACCAAAAGTGTTCAGGCATCGGAACCAGAATAGGGAGCGCGTTAATGCATCGGAACCAGAATAGGGAGCGTGTTAACGCATCGGAATCAGAATAACAAACGTATTAACGCATCGGAACCAGAATCGCAAACGTGTTCACGCATCGGAACCAGAATCGCAAATGTGTTCACATCATCGGAACCAGAATAGCAAACGTGTTAACGCATCGGAACCAGAATAGGGAGCGTGTTAACGCATCGGAACCAGAATAGCAAAACTGTTAACGCATCGTGACCAAAATAGTAAACGTGTTAACGCATGGGAACCAGAATAGCAAACGTGTTAACGTATCGGAATCACAATATGGAGTGTGTTAACGCATCGGAATCAGAATAGGGAGCGTGTTGACGGATCAGAATCAGAATAGCAAACGTGTTAACGCATCGGAATCAGAATTGCAAACGTGTTCAGGCATCGGAATCAGAATAGCAAACGTGTTAACGCATCAGAAACAGAATAGGGAGCGTGTGAACGTATAAGAACCAGAATAGCAAATGTGTTAACGCATCGGAATCAGAATTGCAAACGTGTTCATGCATCAGAACCAGAATAGCAAACGTGTTAACGTATCAGAACCAGAATAGGGAGCGTGTTCACGCATCGGAACCCGAATCGCAAACGTGTTAATACATCGGAACCAGAATCGCAAACGTGTTAATACATCAGAACCACAATCGCAAACGTGTTAATACATCTGAACCAGAATCGCAAACGTGTTCACACATCGGAACCTGAATCGCAAACATGTTTACGCATTGGAACCACAATCGCAAACGTGTTAACACATCGGAACCAGAATAGCAAACGTGTTAACGTATCGTAACCAAAAGAGTAAACGTGTTAACGTATCGTAGCCACAAAAACAAACGTGTTAACGCATCGGAACCAGAATCGCAAACGTGTTAACGCATCTGAACCAAAATAGCCATTGGAACCAGAATCGGCAATGTGTTAACGCTTCAGAACCAGAATATCAAACTTGTTTACGTCTCGTAGCCACAATAATAAACGTGTTAATGCATCGGAACCAGAATAGCAAAACTGTTAACGCATCGGAACCTGAATCGCAAACATGTTTACGCATTGGAACCACAATCGCAAACGTGTTAACACATCGGAACCAGAATAGCAAACGTGTTAACGTATCGTAACCAAAAGAGTAAACGTGTTAACGTATCGTAGCCACAAAAACAAACGTGTTAACGCATCGGAACCAGAATCGCAAACGTGTTAACGCATCTGAACCAAAATAGCCATTGGAACCAGAATCGGCAATGTGTTAACGCTTCAGAACCAGAATATCAAACTTGTTAACGTCTCGTAGCCACAATAATAAACGTGTTAATGCATCGGAACCAGAATAGCAAAAGTGTTAACGCATCGGAACCACAATAGTAAACGTGTTAACGCATCGGAATGAGAATAGGGAGTGTTGTAACGCATCGGAACCTGAATAGGGAGCATGTGAACGTATCAGAACCAGAATAGCAAACGTGTTAACGCATCGGAACCAGAATCGCAAACGTGTTCACGCATCAGAACCCGAATCGCAAACGTGTTAATACATCGGAACCACAATCGCAAACGTGTTCACACATCGGAACCTGAATCGCAAACGTGTTAACGTATCGTAACCAAAAGAGTAAACGTGTTTACGTATGGTAGCCACAATAACAAACGTGTTAACGCATCGGAACCAGAATAGCGTAGAATGTGTGAATGTGGCGTTTTAGCGGTTCGGAAAATGACAAGTTAGGAAATGTTCACTTCATAGATAGCGAAGGAGGAAGCATCGGAACAAAAGGAACGTTAAAAAAGAAAACTACTCATACTGTTGTAATAAAGTGTTACTGCCACCTGCTGCTCTGGCATGCACATGACAGTCTGCCAATGTGTTTTTACAGAATATATCATTGATTGATTATTACAATATTGTTGGAGGTCACATGACCAGCCATGTCGGTCACATGACCAGCCATGTCGGTCACATGACCAGCCATGATTGCCAGTCATTTCTTACAGACAAAGTAAACGATGCAAGTTGTCAGTCAATCCGACACAAGAAGGTCAAAAGTAGCGCACGACACAGCAAACTTTTAGCATCTACTTGACACACTTGCCCAGACTCCTGTCTAGGACTAAGGAAGCTGAGGAAGAAAGGAAGGAAGGATACAAGGAAGGTAGGAGAGGGCATTGAAGCCTCACTGTAAATAGCCATTATAGAAGTATTATTGTGTACACTACTATAGAAGTATATTTGTGTACACTACTATAGAAGTATATTTGTGTACACTACTATAAAAGTACAGTATATTGTCGTAATGTACACAAATCTACTCCTATAGTAGTGTGCAGTACTACAGAAGTTTGTGTACATTACTATATAAGTACAGGATATTGTAGTAATGTACACAAATCTACTTCTATAGTAGTGTACTGTACTACAGAAATTTGTGTACACTACTATAGAAGTATATTTGTGTACACTACTATAAAAGTACAGTATATTGTCGTAATGTACACAAATCTACTTCTATAGTAGTGTACTGTACTACAGAAGTTTGTGTACACTACTATGGAATTATATTTGTGTACACTACTATAAAAGTACAGTACATTGTAGTAATGTACACAAATCTACTCCTATAGTAGTGTATAGTACTACAGAAGTTTGTGTACACTACTATAGAAGTATATTTGTGTACACCACTATAAAAGCACAGTATATTGTCGTAATGTACACAAATCTACTTCTATAGTAGTGTACAGTACTACAGAAGTTTGTGTACATTACTATATAAGTACAGGATATTGTAGTAATGTACACAAATCTACTTCTATAGTAGTGTACTGTACTACAGAAATTTGTGTACACTACTATAGAAGTATATTTGTGTACACTACTATAGAAGTATATTTGTGTACACTACTATAAAAGTACAGTATATTGTCGTAATGTACACAAATCTACTCCTATAGTAGTGTACAGTACTACAGAAGTTTGTGTACATTACTATATAAGTACAGGATATTGTAGTAATGTACAAAAATCTACTCCTATAGTAGTGTACTGTACTACAGAAATGTGTGTACACTACTATAGAAGTATATTTGTGTACACTACTATAAAAGTACAGTATATTGTCGTAATGTACACAAATCTACTTCTATAGTAGTGTACTGTACTACAGAAGTTTGTGTACACTACTATGGAATTATATTTGTGTACACTACTATAAAGTACAGTATATTGTAGTAATGTACACAAATCTACTCCTATAGTAGTGTACAGTACTACAGAAGTTTGTGTACACTACTATAGAAGTATATTTGTGTACACCACTATAAAAGTACAGTATATTGTCGTAATGTACACACATCTACTTCTATAATAGTGTACAGTACTACAGAAGTTTGTGTACATTACTATATAAGTACAGGATATTGTAGTAATGTACACAAATCTACTTCTATAGTAGTGTACTGTACTACAGAAATTTGTGTACACTACTATAGAAGTATATTTGTGTACACTACTATAGAAGTATAGTTGTGTACACTACTATAAAAGTACAGTATATTGTCGTAATGTACACAAATCTACTTCTATAGTAGTGTACTGTACTACAGAAGTTTGTGTACACTACTATAGAAGTATATTTGTGTACACTACTATAAAAGTACAGTATATTGTCATAATGTACACAAATCTACTTCTATAGTAGTGTGCAGTATTACAGAAGTTTGTGTACATTAATATACAAGTATGGGATGTTATAGTAGTGTACACAAATGTACTTCCAGAGAGTACACTACTATAAAAGTACAGTATATTGTCGTAATGTACACAAATCTACTTCTATAGTAGTGTGCAGTACTACAGAAGTTTGTGTACACTACTATAGAAGTATATTTGTGTACACTACTATAAAAGTACAGTATATCGTAGTAATGTACAGAAATCTACTTCTATAGTAGTGTGCAGTACTACAGAAGTTTGTGTACATTACTATATAAGTACAGGATATTATAGTAGTGTACACAAATGTACTTCCATAGGAGTGTACAGTACTATAAATGTTATTTGTGTACACTACTATAAAAGTACAGTATATTGTAGTAATGTACACAAATCTACTTCTATAGTAGTGTACAGTACTACATAAGTTTGTGTACACTACTATAGAAGTACAGGATATTATAGTAGTGTACAGTACTATAAATGTTTATTTGTGTACACTACTATGGAAGTATACTGTAGTAGTCTACAAAACTTTAGAAATGTATTCATGTACACTACTATACAAGTATATTGTGTACACTACTATGGAAGTACATTTGTGTACCGGTACACTCCCATAGAAGTATTATTGTGTACACTCCCTTAGAAGTATTTTTTGTGTACACTATACAGAGGTACACTTGTGTACACTACCATGGAAGTACATTTGTGTACACTACCATTGAAGTACTCGTGGACACTACCATGGAAGTACATTTGTGTACACTACCAAGGAAATACATTTGTGTACACTACCATGGAAGTACTTGTGTACACTACCATGGAAATACATTTGTGTACACTACCAAGGAAGTACATTTGTGTACACTACCATGGAAGTAAATTTGTGTACACTACCATGGAAGTACTTTTGTGTACACTACCATGGAAGAAAATTTGTGTACACTACCAAGGAATTACATTTGTGTACACTACCATGGAAGAAAATTTGTGTACACTACCAAGGAAGTACATTTGTGTACACTACCATGGAAGTCCATTTGTGTACACTACCATGTAAGTACGTTTGTGTACACTACCAAGGAAGTACATTTGTGTACACTACCATGGAAGTAAATTTGTGTACACTACCAAGGAAGTACTTTTGTGTACACTACCATGGAAGTAAATTTGTGTACACTACCAAGGAAGTACATTTGTGTACACTACCATGGAAGTACTTTTGTGTACACTACCATGGAAGAAAATTTGTGTTCACTACCAAGGAATTACATTTGTGTACACTACCATGGAAGAAAATTTGTGTACACTACCAAGAAATTACATTTGTGTACACTACCATGGAAGTAAATTTGTGTACACTACAATGGAAGTACTTTTGTGTACACTACCATGGAAGAAAATTTGTGTACACTACCAAGGAATTACATTTGTGTACACTACCATGGAAGAAAATGTGTGTACACTACCAAGGAAGTACATTTGTGTACACTACCATGGAAGTCCATTTGTGTACACTACCATGTAAGTACGTTTGTGTACACTACCATGGAAGTAAATTTGTGTACACTACCAAGGAAATACATTTGTGTACACTACCATGGAAGTACTTGTGTACACTACCATGGAAATACATTAGTGTACACTACCAAGGAAGTAAATTTGTGTACACTACCATGGAAGTAAATTTGTGTACACTACCAAGGAAGTACTTTTGTGTACACTACCATGGAAGTAAATTTGTGTACACTACCAAGGAAGTACATGGTAGGTAAACGTGGCTTCACATTGAGCCGCTTGCTAGCTAGCTCGCGAGTTAGCTCGCGAGTTAGCTAGCTAGCTCATGCGTTAGCTAGCTAGCTCGTGCGTTAGCTCGCGACTTAGCTTGCTATGGACCTTTGTTTAGCCCCGCCCACGTTTTGCGGGCTAGCTAGCTCATGAGTTAGCTAGCGCCTTAGCTTGCTATGGACCTGTGTTTAGCCCCAACCACGTTTTGCGGCCTCGCTACCACGTGTCTGTCATGTCATCACCGACAGTCAGGCTACTAAGAAGAACACTGAAAATGTTGACGGTTTCCCAATTCCTACCAGTGGTGGCGCTGGCGAGCCACGAAAGGACCAGCAAAGATAACAACCTGTAAGGAGCGCATACGATGGCGTCAAACCCTGTTACACCAAACCTGCTGTGTGTGCGTGTTGTGTGTGTGTTGTGTGTGTTGACTTTAGCAGCAAATGTGTCGGAGTTAGCCCGTTAGCGTAGCAACAATGAACCAGGAAGTAGACTGCCTCATAACACGACATCTAAAACATCACCGTTGCCGATGCTTCACTTGCAGCTCAGTTGCGCTCGCGATGAGGGCGGTCACGTGACCTCGCTCTCAGCTGATTGGTCCAAAGCAATCATGTGACCAAAAGAAGGAAGGCGCCCAGTCAGTAGTTGCCGCGGAGCTCGTCCAATATGGAAGTTTGTCGACATACACGCGTCACCATCTTTATATTTATATATACCGTAAGCAACAATCTTAGTTACAATTAAAAAACAAAAGTGTTGATTTAGTTTTATACACAAAATAAAATGTAGCTTTTTAAAGTCCATACATTTTTTTTTAAACCGTTTTCTAAAAGTTGTTTTAAACCCTGAGATAAGCACAGAACGCCTTCTGCACAAAAACAGCAAATATCTTATTTTATTTTAACGACGTAACGTGTCGCCGAGTTACAACAAAAGTCCGATAGACTAATCCGGCATTTTCGATGGACTAACCGGGCATGCTCAAAGAGTCCCACATGGCATGCCAAAACGGACCAATTCAGCATGCCCGTTGGACCAACCTGGCATGCTCAAAGAGTCCCGCCCAGCATGCCTGTTGGACCAACCTGGCATGTCCAAAGGGTCCTACCCAGCATGCCCGTTGGACCAATCTGGCATGTCCAAAGGGTCTTACCTAGCATGCCTGTTGGACCAACCCAGCATGCCAGTTGGACCAACCCAGCATGCCTGTTGGACCAACGCTGCATGCCCGTTGTACCAACCCGGCATGCTCAGAGAGTCCCACCCGGCATGCCCGTTGGACCAATCTGGCATGTTCAAAGGGTCCTACCCAGCATGCCCGATGGACCAACTTGGCATGCTCCAAGAGTCCCACCCGGCATGCCTGGTGAACCCACCCTGCATGCCCCTTGGACCAACCCGGCATGCTCAAAGAGTCCTACCCGGCATGCCTGTTGGACCAACCCGGCATGCCCATTGGACCAACCCGGCATGCCCATTGGACCAATCTGGCATGTCCAAAGAGTCCCACCCAGCATGCCTGTTGGACCAACCCAGCATGCCTGTTGGACCAATCTGGCATGTCTAAAGGGTCCTACCTAGAATGCCTGTTGGACCAACCCAGCATGCCTGTTGGACCAATCTGGCATGTCTAAAGGGTCCTACCTAGAAGGCCTGTTGGACCAACCCGGCATGCTCAGAGAGTCCCACCCGGCATGCCCGTTAGACCAATCTGGCATGTCCAAAGGGTCCTACCCAGCATGCCCGATGGACCAACTTGGCATGCTCCAAGAGTCCCACCCGGCATGCCTGTTAGACCAACCCTGCATGCCCATTGGACCAACCCGGCATGCTCAAAGAGTACTACCCGGCATGCCTGTTGGCCCAATCTGGCATGCTCAAAGAGTCCCAACCAGCATGCCTGTTTGACCAACCCTGCATGCCCATTGTACCCACCCAGCATGCCTGTTGGACCAACCCTGCATGCCTGTTGGACCAACCTGGCATGCTCAAAGAGGCTCACCCAGCATGCCTGTTGGACCAACCCTGCATGCCCATTGTACCAACCCGGCATACTCAGAGAGTCCCACCCGGCATCCCCATTGGACCAATCTGGCATCTCCAAGAGTCTCACCCGGCATGCCTGTTGGACCAACCCAGCATGCCCGTTGGACCAATCCATGGACTAACCCGGCATTCCCAGAAAGGGTCCCACCTGGCATGCCCGATTGACCAATCCATGGACCAAAAAGGGTCCCCTTCGGCATGCCCGATGGACCAATCCATGGACCAACCCGGCAAGCCTGATGGATCAATCCGATCCGGCTTATCTGATGGACGGGGGGAGGTTTGGGGCTTGAAAGGAAAGCTCTTTGCGCTGATAAGAGACTTGATTGATGGCAAAGCTGCTCCTACATCTGTTTAGGCACTCTGCAATAATTCATTAAGGTCCACATGAGCCTGCTGGCGGCGACATTCGTTAGAGCCGAGGCCGTTCTCTGGCTTTGATTGTTACAAATTTGCTGACGGCCATTTGATTGCGGTGGGGCCGCAGGGTTGGGGGGGTGCGAGAAGGCACAGTTTGATATTATTTTTTTAGGCAGAAGATTTTTTTTAAATCATCAGAATTCTTTTCCGGGGGGGGGGTTTAAGATTTTCCATTTCTAATCACAAACTACAAAGCAGCCAGTGCTAACGCTACTTGCTAGATAGTTGTGCTTTCCGACACCACTTGCTGTTCAATTGGACCCTGAAAGCATCTCCGTAGGAATATTTACAACAATGCCCCAAAGTGTTTCTTGGTGGTGGACTCAAAACGTTCGGAAACTTGAGACTTAGGATGAAAGTCTGTTTCCTGTATTAGCCGGTACGCTAGTAGCTACATTCAAATACTCCTAGGAAGCCAATCAGCTGCAGGGATGCTGGACAGGGCACAGGTGGAGTCAAAACGCTAGTAAAAGAACAAGTCTGCTGTTCCTATTTAGGACGCCATCACGCTCCGCCTCAGCAGGTCCTCGTTGGCGGAATGCAACTGTGCCAAGCGGAGTTTGCGGCCGCTCTGCTTTCCGTCAGAAAAGTAGCCGTTCGTTTCGGCAGGGTCCAGTAAGGACAAGTCCTTAGCAGTAGGTCCCGGTCCCCCGACGTTCCGCATTCTGGATTTAACCTGACGGGACAGGCGGAGCCGCGGCGTGGAGCATGACATCGGAGATGACGCGTCACTGTTGCTCTCCCACGGACCGTGGTCCTCCGAGATGTGACAAGAGTCCATTTTGGAAATGGGCGGCTGCAGTGCCGGGTCCCTGTGAAGGTCAGAACTCCTGGTCTGGTGGTGATGAAGGTGGTGGTGGTGTAGGACCCTGGAGGAACCTCTGGATCTCTCCCCCTTGTGCACCACCTGACCTCCTGGCTTTTCCTCCACTTTGCCAAGCAACAGTTTCTTCGCGGCGGACGCACTGGATGCAGACCTGGTGCACAAAAGCGTGCTGTGTGGCGTGGTGCCGGAGGACAGCGGGAGTCCACGAGCACGAGGCTTGCAGCTCCCTCGGGATTTACGACCCAGCTGAGGGGTTTTCCAAGTGGACTCCAGGGACTTTTCCATCATGAGATTCAAGAGGTTCTTTTCGCCCTGAAGGAGCTGGAAAAAAATTACAGAAAGATTTGCTGGTTCAACAAATATTTTTACTCTACCAACAACTACTTTTTTTTCTACCAACAACTACTTTTACTCTACCAGATAAATACTTTGCATCATAGTGTATGTTTGTTGTGATTGTACTATTTATACATTTTTTTATTTGTACTTTATCAACAGCTCCTTGTACTCTACCAACAACTACTTTTATTCTACCAACAAAAAAAGGTCCCGGGGACCCAAAAGGGTCTCAGTCATCAAAGTGTTAAAAATAAGTAAATTTTTACTTTTCTCTTTGTACTCTGCCAACAACTACTTTTACTCTGGCAACAACTACTTTTACTCTACCAACAACTACTTTTATTCTACCAACAACTACTTTTACTCTACAACAACTACTTTTACTTTACCAACAACTACTTTTATTCTACCAACAACTACTCTTACTCTACCAACAACTACTCTTACTCTTACTCTACCAACAACTACTCTTACGCTACCAACAACTAATTTTACTGTACCAACAACTACTTTTAATCTACCAACAACTACTTTTATTATACCAACAACTACTTTTACTCTACAACAACTGCTTTTACTTTACCAATAACTACTTTTATTCTACCAACAACTACTCTTACTCTACCAACAACTACTCTTACTCTTCCAACAACTACTCTTACTCTACCAACAACTAATTTTACTCTACCAACAACTACTTTTAATCTACCAACAACTACTTTTATTCTACCAACAACTACTTTTACTCTACAACAACTACTTTTACTCTACCAACAACTACTTTTACTCTACCAACAACTACTTTTACTCTACCAACAACTACTTTTATTCTACCAACAACTACTTTTACTCTACAACAACTACTTTTACTCTACCAACAACTACTTTTACTCTACCAACGACTACTTTTACTCCACCAACAACTACTTTTACTCCACCAACAACTACTTTTACTCTACCAACAACTAATTTTACTCTACCAACAACTACTTTTATTCTACCAACAACTACTTTTACTCTACAACAACTACTTTTACTTTACCAACAACTACTTTTATTCTACCAACAACTACTCTTACTCTACCAACAGCTACTCTTACTCTACCAACAACTCCTCTTACTCTACCAACAACTACTTTTACTCTACCAACAACTACTTTTATTCTACCAACAACTACTTTTACTCTACAACTACTTTTACTCTACAACAACTACTTTTACTCTACCAACAACTACTTTTACTCCACTAAGAACTACTTTTACTCCACTAACAACTACTTTTACTCTACCAACAACTAATTTTATTCTATCAACAACTACTTTTACTCTACCAACAACTACCTTTACTCTACCAACAACTATTTATATTCTACCAACAACTACTTTTACTCCACCAACATCTACTTTAACTCTACCAACATCTACTTTTACTCAACCAACAACTACTTTTATTCTACCAACAACTACTTTTATTCTACCAACAACTACTTTCATTCTACCAACAACTACTCTTACTCGACAACAACTACTTTTACTCTACCAACAACTACTTTTACTATACCAACAACTACTTTTATTCTACCAACAACTACTTTTACAACAACTACTTTTACTCCACTAACAACTACTTTTACTCTACCAACAACTAATTTATTCTATCAACAACTACTTTTACTCTACCAACAACTGCTTTTACTCTACCAACAACTATGTTTACTCTACCAACAACTACGTTTACTCTAACAACAACTACGTTTATTCTACCAACAACTACTTATATTCTACCAACAACTACTTATATTTTACCAACAACTACTTTTACTTTACCAACAACTACTTTTACTCAACCAACAACTACTTTCATTCTACCAACAACTACTTTTACTCGACCAACAACTACTTTTATTCTACCAACAACTACTTTTACTCTACCAACGACTATTTTTACTCTACCAGTAACTACTTTTATTCTACTAACAACTAATTTTACTCTACCAACAACTACTTTTATTCTACCAACTACTTTTATTCTACCAACAACTATTTTTACTCTACCAACTACTTTTATTCTACCAACAACTACTTTTATTCTACCAACTAGTTTTATTCTACCAACTACTTTTAGTCTCCCAACAACTACTTTTATTCTCCCAACAACTACTTTTCCACTCACTACTCTAAAGTGTATAACTTGAGCATCCACGCTGTACACTGACTACTCTAAAGTATATAACTTGAGTATCTAAGCTGTATACAGACTACTCTAAAGTATATAACTTGAGTATCCACGCTGTACACTGACGTCTCTTAAAATATATAACTTGAGTATCCACGCTGTACACTGACTACTCTAAAGTACCTGGTCGGCGAGCAGGCGGCCATGTTTGTCGCGATGCTGGGAAGCCAGAGTCCACTTGCTGAGCACGTCGTCCGCTGTGATCTTCACCGACTGGGCCAGCCAGCTGTCAAACAACGAGTTGTCCAACGGGAAGGACTTGGACAAATCTGAAAGAACAAAAGACAAGCTTATTATTAATAATAATAATTATTATAACTAAAACGCCATCACGGATGTGGCAACCAATCAGGAGGCGAAAAAAGATGTTTGATGATTTGTTGTGAATAATAAAAAACCCTTTGATGAATCATATCAGTGACTTTTCTCAAAGATGAAGAGTTCTTTGTAAAAGTTGCTGTGCTTTGAAATAAAAATAAATAATCGTATAACCAATCATTTCAAACTAATATTCCTCTCCACTGCTGGCTGTAGCACTAATAGAATAAAATAGCAAAGAAAAGAAAAAATAGAAAAGCACAGAAAAATAAATATAAAGAATAAAAAAATAAAAGTGCAAAAAAATTAAAAGAATAAAATAGAAAAGCAAAGAAAAGGACCAGACGGCGGGAGCACATTACACCAGTTTTAAAGTCGCTGCATTGACTCCCTGTCTGCTTCAGGGTCAGGGCTTTAAAAAAAAAAAAAAAAAAAAGGCTAAAGACACAATTTTAGTCAGGCTTTATACTGATCATCTTAAACTCTTATGTTTTCTACTATTTTATTGTGTTGTTTTCTATCTTAGTATTAATTTAATTATTAATATCACTACTATTATTCTCTCAATGTTATGTTGTATTAACTTATTAATGTAATATTTATGTTACATATTTTACAATAGGTTATATTTTAATTTTTTTAGATGGCGTTAATGTGAGTTATTCTTTAGTGTGGACGCCTCAACAGTGGCATATTTTCTCAAATCCTAAGTGCCATGCCATGTTTTCTTCTCTTCTTCTATTTATTTTTTGTACAGCATTTTGTGTTTGCCCCTTGCCTGTGTATGAAAAGTACTATATAAATAAAGTTTGACTGATTGACTGAAAATAAAATATAGAAGAAAAGCAAAGAAATGCACAGAATAGAATATAAAATAAAATAGATAAGCAAAGCAAATAAATGGACCGAATAGAATAAGAAAATAAAAGCAAATAAATGGATGAAATAGAATATAAAATAAAATGATAGCATAAAATAGAATACCGGTAGTTGTTTTTATTTTCTTACAGTGACATTTTGCTGACTCCTCCCCTTTTCGAGGAAAAAAAGATTAAAGTGATTACTCGCAGAGGAAAAATAAACGCGATATAAAAATGGGAATATTTGACTTAACTTCACTTGATGAATAAAAAAAACTAATAATGTAAGATATTAAGCACATGAACACTCATTTCAACTGGAGTTTGAGTCTGCAAAGTGAAAGGTGCTATGATGGGTACTTACTGTGGGTAATGTACGAGGAACTCAATTGAAATGAAAACAGGTTTTTAGGACAAGCTTAGTTTTTTGTTGCAGAAAAAGTGGTAGTAGTATTTTTCGTTTTCAAAGAAGCAAACTATTAAATAAGAAAACAGTTATTTGTGTTTGCATCTTATTTGAACAACAACCTTTTTATTTAAGAACAGCAGCAGATTATATGGATGAACTCTAATATTATAATAGATGGAAAGCCTTTCTTTTGGAAAAATATGTTTGAAAGAGGAATCATTTTTGTCAATATTATCATCAATGAGAATGGTAAAATTATGAAGTATGATGAATTTAGAACTACGTATGGTGATGCTAGTTCAAGCTTTTCATTTAATCAACTAACTGGAGTAATTGGGAAAAGATGGAAACAAATAATTAATTATGGAACTACTAAATTATTAGTTTGTAAACCTCTAATAAGAAATTCTAGTTGGCAAAAAGGAACTAAAATAAATAGAAAAATATATAATTTTTATTTAATAAAGAAATATTTGAAGGCTGCCCAATACAACACATATGGAAAATGGGAGGACTTTTTTGACTGCCTGTTGCCGTGGGATGCCATATTCAAACTAATCTATAAAACTACTATCGATGTGCAAAATCGTTATTTTCAAATTAAAATTATTTATAACTTCTTACCCACGGGGAAAATGTTAAAACTATGGAATATGACAGAGTCAGATGATTGCCGATTTTGTTGTCAGGAGTCTGAATCCACCCTGCATTTGTTTTGGTATTGTCATATTGTGTCTTCGTTTTGGGTGGAAGTTGAAAAAATGTGTTTAAGGATTGGTTTGTTTATGAAGCTTGATGTTATTTTAGGAGAGTTCATTGACAATAAATTTAATTATAGTACTCGGTAAAAGGTTTATTTTTAAAAACAGATATTCACTTAGTATTACTTTCTTTAAAACATTTATTCAGTATTTTTTAACTTTAGAAAGTTACATGGTTGAAAACGATAAACGATAATGATGCCAAAAAACGTAAAAAAAGATGGGAAGTCCTCAAAGGCTTATTTTGAAAGTGTAATTATGTTTATAGATTATATGCTATCTGTTGTTGTGTTCCCTAATTTGAGTGACCTGGACATAATCTGGAGTGTACATAAATGCTTATTTTGAAATTTTAATTTTGTTTATAAATTATATGCAATCTGTTGTGTTCCCTAATTTTTTTTCAGTGTACATGAATGAAGGTGTATGTTGCTGAGCCCGACTTTGACATTATCTGGACTGGACCTGGATTTAAAAACCCTTTAAACAAATCTAATTTCATTGACAACCTGGTCTGGTGAAGATGAGGTCCTTTTTAAAAAAAATAAAAAATAAAATAAGATAAATAAATAAATATTTTCTTGGATAAAAAAGAAAGTAAAACAATATAAAAATAATTACATAAAAAATAGTAATTAATGAAAATGTTAGTGGACCAGCAGCACATACAATAATGTGTGCTTCAGGGACTGTGTCCCTTGCAGACGTGTTGTCTATGTTGTGAGAACCAGAATATTGGTAGCAGAAAGAAACAACCCCTTTTGTGTGAGTGGGTGTGGATGAGTGTGAATGGGGGAGGGAGGTTTTTTGGGTTGATGCACTAGTTGAAAGTGTATCTTGTGTTTTTTCTATGTTGATTTAATTTATAAAAAAAAACAACAACAACAGAATGCAACTTTTTATTTAAACAGCAGTACGCACATTTTTATTTAAAATACGGCAGTATGCACCTTTTTATTTAAAAACACAGCAGTATGCACCTTTTTATTTAAAGAGCACTACGCACCTTTTTATTTAAAGAACAGCAGTACGCACCTTTTTTATTTAAAGAACAGTAGTGTGCACCTTTTTATTTAAAGAACAGCAGTATGCACCTTTTTATTTAAAGAACAGCAGTGTGCCCCTTTTTATTTAACAGCAGTACGCACCTTTTTATTTTAAAGAGCACTACGCACCTTTTTATTTAAAGAGCACTACGCACCTTTTTATTTAAAGAACAGCAGTACGCACCTTTTTTATTTAAAGAACAGCAGTGTGCACCTTTTTATTTAAAGAACAGCAATACGGACCTTTTTATTTGAAGAACAGCAGTGTGCACCTTTTTATTTAAAGAACAGCAATACGAACCTTTTTATTTAAAGAACAGCAGTACGCACCTTTTTATTTAAACAGCAGTATGCACCTTTTTATTTAAAAACAGCAGTACGCACCTTTTTTATTTAAATAACAGCAATATGCACCTTTTTTTATTTAAATCACAGCAATACGCATCTTTTTTATTCAAAAAACAGCAGTACGTACCTTTTTATTTGACGAGAACTGGGGGTGTATTTGTGTTTTGGTGCCAAGATAAAGCAGCGTGTGTTTTGTGTAACAAAGTCAAGAACTCTTTATGGTGGCACCGACGTAAAAAAGACAGAGGCGACTTAGAACTGAGCCCTGGGGGACACCACAGAAGAAATGAAAAGTATCTAGCTTACCTCCAACCAGATCCTCTTCCAGCAGCTGGATCTGCAGGTGGAAGATCTTCTCCTGCAGATCACACAAGCTCAGCTTCATCTTCTCCCTCCTGGTCACCATGTAGCACAGGTTACGCACCTGGGAACGAGACAAGGTGGTGACAACCGCAGCTCACCACTGTCACAAGAAAGGAGTTTCTAAAAGACTTGAAGAGGTCCAGACCGAGTCCGGTAGTTAGCACCTCCAAGTATGTACAATTTGGACTGGACAAACAACACAAACCGTCTGCCCAGGAAGGACTGGTGTAATGTAAGAAATGTAATTTATTTTCTGTATGGGCACGTTAGCCGCGCTAGCAAAGTATGTCAGACTAGAAGAGGGGTGTCAAACTGCTTTTCACTGAGGGCCACTACAACTGTGATGTGGCCCAAATACATGTCATTAATAGTGGTGCCCCACCATGGCAAAATAAAAGCCAACACACCTTAAAAAATGTTTGTTTTTTTTAAAATGTGAAAACAAATTGAAGTAATATATTGTATGAATGGCTATACAATGTATTTTCTATTAATTATGCATTATTGGCCATAAATAGTTCGAAGAACATCTTTATATTGAATAACATGCATCTGAATGGCCGAGGCTGGTTTATCATTAATACCATTAATCAAAGTATTTTGTGCACTGCAAAAAGTCAGTGTTCAAAAATAAGAAAAAAAACTACCAAAAATTTGGGGTATTTTATTTGAACTAAGCAAAATGATCTGCCAATAGAACAAGAAAATTTGGCTTGTCAAGACTTTCCAAAACAAGTCAAATTAGCTAACCTCAATGAACCCAAAAATACCTTAAAATAAGTATATTCTCACTAATAACAAGTGCACATTTCTTGGTAGAAAAAAAAAAGAGACCTTTTTGCTCAATATGTTGAAAAATATTCTTAAATGAAGTAAATGCTAGTGCCATTATCTTGACATAATGATATTACATTTCTTGAAACCAGCAAACTTATACTAAAAACTAATTTATTGTTCTTAATGGAAAGGCAACAAGGCAACTGCTTATTACTCTCGGGGTTTCCTAGCCGCTCAGGCAAATCACATGGTCTAAAAAACGTATTTTTCCATCGATAACATGACATCATCGCGCCAAGTGTGTGCTCTTTCAGTCAATTAGTGCGCATATATACAGCCCGGCCCCCGGCCAACATTTTTTTCATTTTATTTTTTAGGAATTTATCTGAATGTGCATGAACTATTTCTGTTCAAAATTGTTAGAAATGTCACATGTTAAATATTAAATAAATATTAACTGTCAGTTGACTGTACTGTGCCAACTGTACTACTATATGAGTACCTATTTTCTATTGTTTCATTGAAAATAAGACAGCAAAGTCCATTTGGCTGTCATCTGTTTTAATTATGAGACACAATTGTGTCAAAATCATGATTTTTTTTTTTCATGCTTGAAGTAAGAAATGATTACCATATTTTCCGCACTATAAGGCGCACCGGATTATAAGGCGCACCTTCAATGAATGGCCTATTTCTAAACTTTGTTCATATATAAGGCGCACCGCATTATAATGCGCATAGAATAGACGCTACAGTAAAGGCTGGGGTTACGTTATGCATCCCGTAGTTGCGAGACCTTTTGTGGCTCAATATTGGTCCATATATAAGGCGCACCTGATTATAAGGCGCACCGTCAGCTTTTGAGAAAATTTGAGGTTTTTAGGTGCGCCTTATAGTGCGGAAAATACGGTACTTTAAAAAAGTAGTTTTATACTTGTGAGTGTTGATGACACAGCCTTGCAACAGTTGATATTTTAGTTTCAAGCATGTTTTACTCAATATAGGTCATCAAATCTCAGCAACAAGCTGTAATATCTTACTGAGATCATTTAGGACCAAAACCCTTAAAGGGGAACATTATCACCAGACCTATGTAAGCGTCAATATAGACCTTGATGTTGCAGAAAAAAGACCATATATTTTTTTAACCGATTTCCGAACTCTAAATGGGTGAATTTTGGCGTATTAAACGCCTTTCTATTATTCGCTCTCGGAGCGAATAATAACACATCGGGAAGCAATCCGCCATTTTCTTAAACACATTACAAACACCGAGTCAAATCAGCTCTGTTATTTTCTGTTTTTTCGACTGTTTTCCGTACCTTGGAGATATCATGCCTCGTCGGTGTGTTGTCGGAGGGTGTAACAACACGAACAGGGACGGATTCAAGTTGCACCAGTGACCCAAAGATGCAAAAGTGGCAAGAAATTGGACGTTTGTTCCGCACACTTTACCGACGAAAGCTATGCTGCGACAGAGATGGCAAGAATGTGTGGATATCCTGCGACACTCAAAGCAGATGCATTTCCAACGATAAAGTCAATGAAATCTGCCGCCAGACCCCCAGGAAAAGAGTGCGGATGAGGGTATGTCTACAGAATATATTAATTGATGAAAACTGGGCTGTCTGCACTCTCAAAGTGCATGTTGTTGCCAAATGTATTACATATGCTGTAAACCTAGTTCATAGTTGTTAGTTTCCTTTAATGCCAAACAAACACATACCAATCGTTGGTTAGAAGGCGATCGCCAAATTCGTCCTCGCTTTCTCCCGTGTCGCTGGCTGTCGTGTCGTTTTCGCTTGCATACGGTTCAAACCGATATGGCTCAATAGCTTCAGTTTCTTCTTCAATTTCGTTTTCGCTACCTGCCTCCACACTACAACCATCCGTTTCAATACATGCGTAATCTGTTGAATCGCTTAAGCCGCTGAAATCCGAGTCTGAATCCGAGCTAATGTTGCTATAAACTTGCTGTTCTATCCGCCATGTTTGTTTGTATCGGCATCACTATGTGACGTCACAGGAAAATGGACGGGTGTATATAACGATGGTTAAAATCAGGCACTTTGAAGCTTTTTTTTAGGGATATTGCGTGATGGGTAAAATTTTGAAAAAAACTTCGAAAAATAAAATAAGCCACTGGGAACTGATTTTTAATGGTTTTAACCCTTCTGAAATTGTGATAATGTTTCCCTTTAAAACAAGTAAAACACTAACATAAAATCTGCTTAGTGAGAATAATTATCTTATCAGACAGAAAATAAGCAAATATCACCCTTATTTGAGATATTTAATCTTACTTAGATTTCAGTTTTTGCAGTGTGGACATTTACTGGTTGTTATTACTTCCATTTGTGACCAACAGGCAAGAACCTGGACTCACCCTCTCCAGGTCTTGTCGGAGGTGCGTGAAGAGTTTAAGGCGCCTGTAGAGGACGTCCTGCTCCTGCTGGGCCGGGTCGTCCACCTCATCCCTCTTTAAGCTCACGAGAGGCTGGTTGAAGTTGGCCTTCCTCTTCAGCTTCCAGAACTGGTAGAGGAAGTCCACCTTGGAGAAAAAAAGCTATCATTGCTACGCGCGCTTCTGCCAAAAGCCGTTAATGGTTCCGCTCGCCAACGCACCTGCGTGAATGGCACTGCCAGGTTCTCGGCCACCTCGGCGGGGTCCACCAGTTGGTAGAACTCGTCCTCCAGCTCCTGGAGCTTCTGCTTCCTCTGGCTCACCTTGTCCCTCTCCAGCTGGTCTCGCTCAGCTTTCTCTGACGCCGAGACCGGATGCGCCGGCGACACGAGCTCGGACGGCCGGTCGGGTCGGGTCGCCGCTCCGTTGGAGGCGCAGGTGCCGCTGTGCTCCAGACAGAAGGACTTGAAGCGGACTTCGTCGTTGTCGGCCAGGATGGTCCTCATCTCCAGACCGTGGTCGAAGGCGCAGGTCACGTGGAAGGCCACGACACACAAGGGCATGGAACACTGCCAGAAAGGAGACATGACACCATAAAGACCAGTTCACTTTTCCCTGCTGCGAAGCAAGCACTAATTCACATGCATTCTAATTTTGCTTCAACATTTATTTTTCTGCTTCTTCTACAAACCCCGTTTCCATATGAGTTGGGAAATTGTGTTAGATGTAAATATAAACGGAATACAATGATTTGCAAATAATTTTCAACCCATATTCAGTTGAATATGCTACAAAGACAACATATTTGATGTTCAAACTGATAAACTTTTTTTTTTTTTGCAAATAATCATTAACTTTAGAATTTGATGCCAGCAACACGTGACACAGAAGTTGGGAAAGGTGGCAATAAATACTGATAAAGTTGATGAATGCTCATCAAACACTTATTTGGAACATCCCACAGCTGAACAGGCAAATTGGGAACAGGTGGGTGCCATGATTGGGTATAAAAGTAGATTCCAGGAAATGCTCAGTGATTCACAAACAAGGATGGGGCGAGGGTCACCACTTAGTCAACAAATGCGTGAGCAAATTGTTGAACAGTTTAAGAAAAACCTTTCTCAACCAGCTATTGCAAGGAATTTAGGGATTTCACCATCTACGGTCCATAATATCATCAAAGGGTTCAGAGAATCTGGAGAAATCACTGCACGTAAGCAGCTAAGCCCGTGACCTTCGATCCCTCAGGCTGTACTGCATCAACAAGCGACATCAGTGTGTAAAGGATATCACCACATGGCCTCAGGAACACTTCAGAAACCCACTGTCAGTAACTACAGTTGGTCGCTACATCTGTAAGTGCAAGTTAAAACTCTCCTATGCAAGGCGAAAACCGTTTATCAACAACACCCAGAAACGCCGTCGGCTTCGCTGGTCTTGAGGTCATCTAAGATGGACTGATACAAAGTGGAAAAGTGTTCTGTGGTCTGACGAGTCCACATTTCAAATTGTTTTTGGAAACTGTGGAGGTTGTGTCCTCCGGACCAAAGAGGAAAAGAACCATCCGGATTGTTATAGGCGCAAAGTTGAAAAGCCAGCATCTGTGATGGTATGGGGGTGTATACATGGGTAACTTACACATCTGTGAAAGCGCCATTAATGCTGAAAGGTACATACAGGTTTTGGAGCAACATATGTTGCCATCCAAGCAACGTTATCATGGACGCCCCTGCTTATTTCAGCAAGACAATGCCAAGCCACGTGTTACATCAACGTGGCTTCATAGTAAAAGAGTGTAGGTACTCGACTGGCCTGCCTGTAGTCCAGACCTGTCTCCCGTTGAAAATGTGTGGCGCATTATGAAGCCTAAAATACCACAAGGGAAACCCCCGGACTGTTGAACAACTTAAGCTGTACATCAAGCAAGAATGGGAAAGAATTCCACCCGAGAAGCTTAAAAAACGTGCCCCCTCAGTTCCCAAACGTTTACTGAGTGTTGTTAAAAGGAAAGGCCATGTAACACAGTGGTGAACATGCCCTTTCCCAACTACTTTGGCACGTGTTGCAGCCATGAAATTCTAAGTTAATTATTATTTGCAAAAAAAAAAAAAAAAGTTTATGAGTTTGAACATCAAATATGTTGTCTTTGTAGTGCATTCAATTGAATATGGGTTGAAAAGGATTTGCAAATCATTGTATTCCGTTTATATTTACATCTAACACAATTTCCCAACTCATATGGAAACGGGGTTTGTACAATGGTAGATTTTTTTCAGGAAACAGCAGAATGAGGCGACATTACATTACATCTTCTTAGTTTCCTTATTTCTCAACGTCTAAACATTCAGTACATTCAGGACTTATATTGCTAAATGCTAGCATGTAAGCAATTAGCATTTTAACGTACTAGCTATTTTACTCATATAAAAATACAAATACTGTATATACCAGATAGGATGTAGGAACTTTATAGACCTGCCTTGCCACTTTTGGTATTTCCTCCTATCTGGTCAGGTGCTAGCATGCTATATACTAGTAATTTAGCAAGTTTTGTACGTTTAAAACCTAAAAATCTTGGATTTTGATACTTGGCACTATCTTAGAAGTATGCCAACTTTTCCTATGTCATTATGCCAGCTTAAAAGTATGCGAACTTGTTCTATGTTAGCATGCTTATTTCAGCATGTTAATGTGCATGTCTGTTGCTGGTGTGAAAGCATGGAATTGTCTAAAGAAAGACTTAAAAAGTTGCAAGAATATTTTTGAATTTAAAAAGAGTTACAAAAAGAGACAACTGGTATTATATCAAACTGATTTTTGATTATGATTGGATGTGTCAATGTGAAAATGCTTACACGAAAAGTAAAATGTTGGAGTTCGGGTGTTGTTTGAGGGAACAGTGATAAAGTCATCTAAAATAATTTGTGTTAGAAAAGATAAATATAAGAATATTATTCTTCCATCTGCTCCTTTCTGATCATGGAAATGTACAAGAAACCAAAAAAAACAATGAAAGTATGAATTGTATGTGGCTTGTATATATGCATTTTCATGAAAGGAATACAAAGAAATGTGCATTTTTTATTATTTTATTTGTTTAAACCTAAAAATCATGGCTTTTGATATTTGGCGCCATCTTAGAAGTATGCTTACTTTAACTATGTTATCAGGCTAACATTAGAATGCTAGCATTTTAGCTAATTTATTTGTTTAAACCTAAAAATCATGGCTTTTGATATTTGGCGCCATCTTAGAAGTATGCTTACTTTAACTATGTTATCAGGCTAACATTAGAATGCTAGCATTTTAGCTAATTTATTTGTTTAAACCTAAAAATCATGGCTTTTGATACTTGGCGCCATCTTAGAAGTATGCTTACTTTAACTATGTTATCAGGCTAACATAAGAATGCTAGCGTTTTATGCTAGCATTTTAGCTAATTTATTTGTTTGAACCTAAAAATCATGGCTTTTGATACTTGGCGCCATCTTAGAAGCATGCTTACTTTAATTATGTTATCAGGCTAACATTAGAATGCTAGCATTTTAGCTAATTTATTTGTTTAAACCTAAAAATCTTGGCTTTTGATACTTGGCGCCATCTTAGAAGTATGCTTACTTTAACTACCGTATGTTATCAGGCTAAAATTAGAATGCTAGCATTTTAGCTAATTTATTTGTTTAAACCTAAAAATCATGGCTTTTGATACTTGGCGCCATCTTAGAAGTATGCTTACTTTAACTATGTTATCAGGCTAACATTAGAATGCTAGCATTTTAGCTAATCTATTTGTTTAAACCTAAAAATCATGGCTTTTGGTATTTGGCGCCATCTTAGAAGTATGCTTACTTTTCCTATGTTAACAGGCTAATGTTAGCAAGCTAGCCTTTTATGCTCGCATTTTAGCTAATTTATTTGTTTAAACCTAAAAATCATGGCTTTTGATACTTGGCAACATCTTAGAAGTACGCTAACTTTTCCGATGTTATCATGCTAACAGTCTAGCTAGTTTTGATCATTTAAACCTAAAGTCGGGATTTTGATACTTTTGGCCAAGTAGGGACAAGCGGTAGAAGATGGATGAATGGATGCTAATGGTTCCTATTATAACATGTTAACATTAGCATGCAAACATTTTATGCTAGCTTTTTAGCTTCAGTCAACCTCGGCCCAGAGGTTCACATCACAGATAGCAGGCCCATCAAAATTTCCGCAGGATTTTTTTTAGTTTCTTACTACTGTATCGTGTTTTTCACTGTACTAAAGTGAAGTGTGGTGCTAGCTCGCACCTGTATGCAGGTTCCTGTGTGCTCGCCACACAAGCTGCAGGACAGAGCCCACCGACTGGCGGGGATGTGGGAGACCTTGGTGATAGGCTCCATCTTCTCTGGACATCCTATACTCACCTGTAACACATAGCAACATACTGTAATCAAAAACTGTAGTTAATCCTGTCCTGCTACACCATAAATATAAATACTGTATTCAGGGATGGGCACCTTTCACACTTGAATCCCAGGTACTTAGGAATCCATACCGCTACTCAACAGTTACAATTTCCTGTACTTTTGTGTGTGTTCATGTGTTAATAAATATTCATTAGTTTAATAATAAAATCCAATTAAAATAATGTTACATTTATCTGCGATGTCCAGTTGTTATATTTAGTTTTCTTACACTTTTGAGTATCATTTGCGAGTATGCATTCATTTCAGTTTGTCCTCTGTGTTTTGCTGTAGCCAGGAAGTAGTCTTTGCCATAAAGATGAATGTGGAAGTCTTGTCTTTTGATGAGTCCTGCAAAGTGTTTATACTGTAAATATTGTACTTACTACACATCATCTGTTTGATTTAGAGGAGTCCGCAGTCCGATATTATCGGCCGATAAATGCTTTAAAATGTAATATCGGAAATTATCGGTATCGGTTTCAAAAAGTAAAATTTATGACTTTTTAAAACGCCGCTGTGTACACGGACGTAGGGAGAAGTACAGAGCGCCAATAAACCTTAAAGGCACTGCCTTTGCGTGCCGGCCCAGTCACATAATATCTATGGATTTTCACACACACAAGTGAAGGCAAATCATACTTGGTCAACAGCCATACAGGTCACACTGAGGGTGGCCATATAAACAATTTTAAAACTGTTACAAATATGCACCACACTGTGAACCCACACCAAAAAAGAATGACAAACACATTTCGGGAGAACATCCGCACCGTAACACAACATAAACACAACAGAACAAATACCCAGAACCCCTTGCAGCACTAACTCTTCCGGGACGCTACAATATACACCCCCCGCTACCCCAACCCCTCCCCCCAACCCCGCCCACCTCAACCTCCTCATGGTCTCTCAGGTAGAGCATGTCCCAAATTCCAAGCTGCTGTTTTGAGGCATGTTAAAAAAATAATGCACTTTGTGACTTCAATAATAAATATGGCAGTGCCATGTTGGCATTTTTTTCCATAATTTGAGTTGATTTATTTTGGAAAACCTTGTTACATTGTTTGATGCATCCAGCGGGGCATCACAACAAAATTAGGCATAATAATGTGTTCATTCTATGACTGTATATATCGGTATCGGTTGATATCGGAATCGGTAATTAAGAGTTGGACAATATCGGAATATCGGGGAAAAAAGCCATTATCGGACATCTCTAGTTTGATAGTAACGTTGTCGTTAGGGGAAGGAGGTGTTGAAATTGCGAATGCTAATCAGTAGCATGTGTATGGCATATCCAATGTAAATTAGCATCGAGCTAGCACATTTTTAATAGTGCAATCTTACTTTTGAGCGCTTTCTATCAGACATGTTGGCTTTGTTTGCATGGAAAATTACACAATTAATTAGAGACAGTTTACTACGAATACCCTTGTTTGCCTGCCAAGTGTTTGAGTCTGTAACCTGACATGGCATCACATGTAACAAAGCTCTCGAAAAATAAAATATTTTATGTTAATTGGTATCAGGTTTCGGGCTTCACGGTGGCAGAGGGGTTAGTGCATCTGCCTCACAATACGAAGGTCCTGAGTAGTCTTGGGTTCAATCCCGGGCTCGGGATCTTTCTGTGTGGAGTTTGCATGTTCTCCCCGTAACTGCGTGGGTTCCCTCCGGGTACTCCGGCTTCCTCCCACCTCCAAAGACATGCACCTGGGGATAAGTTGATTGGCAACACTAAATTGGCCCTAGTGTGTGGATGTGAGTGTGAATGTTGTCTGTCTATCTGTGTTGGCCCTGCGATGAGGTGGCGACTTGTCCAGGGTGTACCCCGCCTTCCGCCCGATTGTAGCTGAGATAGGCTCCAGCGCCCCCCGCGACCCCAAAGGGAATAAGCGGTAGAAAATGGATGGATGGATGGTATCAGGTAGTACCGACAGAATTTGGATGGTACTTATAAAAGTAGCTTATTGGGTACCCATCCCTAGGCATACATAAATGTATCATGCTTCACATGGTACATTTTGACACCCCTATTTCAAATAGCTAAAAACTATTCTAATGTGTGGAAAAAGTTTGACATCCTAGCAAATATTTGTGATATAGACTGACGAAAAGCCCGCTCACCTCAGGGATCCATAAGGCACAGCTGACGTGGACCCACTTGGTTCCACTGCGGGTGGGCTTGAGGGCGCCGCCTCTCTTGGGGCACAGCAGACACTTGGGCTGGACGCCAAGGGCGCACATCCGACACAACCAGTTGCCCTGCGGCACCTTCAGGATGCCGTAACATGCCTAGCACACAGAACCAATGTTAGACTATTCATATGATGGCACTAGGGCTGCATGATTACCGTATTTTCCGGACCATAGGGCGCACCGGATTATAAGGTGCACTGCCGATGAATGGTCTATTTTGGAGCTTTTTTCATATATGAGGCGGACCAGATTATAGAGCACATTAAAGGAGTCATATTATTATAATTTTTTTTCTAAATGTAAAACACTTCCTTGTGGTCCACATAACATGTAATGGTGGTTCTTTGGTCAAAATGTTGCATAGATTATGTTTTACAGCACATTTTAAGGACTTATGCAGATCCCAAATACAGATCAGCAGGTACCAGAAGGTAAGAAAAGTGGCTTTTGCATAATATTGCGGGGAAAAAAGGCCAGATAATTTATCCTACCTTATACACACACCATAATAATACTTGTATGTTGAAGCACAGTACAATGCATCAAGAGGTGCGGCTTCATAGCTTACCAAAGTCGCACTAAAACATTTTGATAGATTTTTGAGCGCCGTGTGTAATGTTCTACATTTTCAATGGAACATATAAAATGTTGGTGTTGTTTGCTTGAGTCACATTGCCATCATAGTGCAGTCTACACATATCTCTTATGTGTGACTGCCATCTACTGGTCACCCTTATCATTGCACCATGTACCAAATAAAATTGCTTCGATTTTACGGTGTTTAACTGTTGCTATTTAACAATTGCGTGCCAAAGTTTAGACATTTTTGGATACGACATGCAGTATCATTTATGTTCTTACTGTATTTAAACACTGAAATATTCACCACATACTTTTTCCACTTGCTCTGATCTTGCTATCCCGCTATGTGATTACCTTTTTCTGACCTTAAATCGCCCGAGGTCAGAGTTTACCAGGGACATGGTGAAAAAGTCAATGTAGACTAACGGATACAGATATTTAACAGATATGGAGCATTTCAGGCTCATTTTTAATAGTTCACTTGAAGGAACATGTTGCAGAAGGCCATGTTGTGAGTTGACCAGTGAAAGGTTGTACAAACTCTTTCAAGTTAAAATCCTCATGTCTCGGAAACACAGGCATTTTGCAGATACTAGTATTGGTGTCAGGGCAGCACGGTGCAGCAGTGGTTAGCACACGTGCCGCAATGTGACAAGGCCCTGGGTTCGATTCCCGGGCTAGGGGTGTTTCTGTGTGGCGTTTGCATGTTCTCCTAATGACTGTGTGGGTTCTCTCCGGGTACTCCGGCCTCCTCCCACCTCCAATGACATGCACCTGATTGGCAACACTAAAATTGGGAATAATTTGTTTCACGGTGAATTCCTGGCAAGCACAGCTGCCAGTATTTTACAGTAAATTCTATAGATTTTTTTTAAACAGATTAACAATATATCCGTTTTTTTCACAGTAATCAACCGTTAGCAAAAACAGTTATTACTGTAAAATTAACGGATTCAACATCAACATACCGTAATGTCCTATACATCGTGAATGTATTTTTTACATTGAATTCCTGGCAACCACAGTTGCCTGTATTTTACTGTAAATTGTGCTTTTTTTTTTTTTTTTTTTTATAAACCTATGTTTAAGTAAATAAAAAAAAGCGTGTTTCTGCAGAAAGTGTAACAGTAGGCGTGCTTGGATGAGTTAGGTGTGGAAGAACAAATCCTGAGAAATGAATTCAAAGTTGCACTGCAAAAAGTCAGTGTTCAAAAACAAGAAAAAAAAAACCACAAAAATTTGGGATATTTTATTTGAACTAAGCAAAATTATATGCCAATAGAACAAGAAAATTTGGCTTGTCAAGACTTTCCAAAACTAGTAAAATTAGCTAACCTCAATGAACCCAAAAATACCTTAAAATAAGTGTATTCTCACTAATAACAAGTGCACTTTTCTTGTTAGACAAAAAACAAAAAAAAACTTTTTGCTCAATATGTTGAAAAATATTCTTAAATTAAGTAAATGCTAGTGCCATTATCTTGACATAATGATATGCGCTCGGCATCATGATTTTTTTCTTAATGCTTGAAGTAAGAAATTATTACTTCAAAAAAGTAGTTTTATACTTGAGTGTTGATGACACAGCTTTGCAACACTTGATATTCTAGTTTCAAGCATGTTTTACTCAATATAGGTCATCAAATCTCAGCAACAAGCTGTAATATCTTACTGAGATCATTTAGGACCAAAACTCTTAAAACAAGTAAAACACTCTAACATAAAATCTGCTTAGTGAGAAGAATGATCTCATCAGACAGAAAATAAGCAAATATCACCCTTATTTGAGATATTTCATCTTACTTAGATTTCAGTTTTTGCAGTGTGCAAGTTGAAATCCCGACCAACCTGATGCACGCAGACGTTGCACTTGTCACAGAAGACCATCTCGTTACCGTCCTCGCCCTCGGGCGAACGGCACACATCGCACACCACGTCCTCGTCGTACTCGATGCCGAGACCCTCCTCTGCCTCAATGGCCTGCTGCATCTTCTCCTCGCACACGCGCTCAAACTCCACCAGGACCACCTCCATCGTCAGCTCGTCCAGCTCTGGTTGGGCTGCAAAAAACAAATCACATCTATTTGACTTATTACAATTACCGTATTTTTCAGACTAAAAGGCGCATTTAAAATCCTTTCCTTTTTTTCTCAAAACTCGACAGTGCGCCTTATAGCCCGGTGCGCCTAATGTACAGAATCATTTTGGTTGTGCTTACCGACCGCGAAGCTATTTTATTTGGTACACGGTGAAATGATAAGTGTGACCAGTAGATGGCGGTCACACATAAGAGATATGTGTAGACTGCAATATGATGGCAATCACACATAAGAGATACGTGTAGACAGCAATATGACTCAAGTAAACAACACCAACATGTTATATGTTCCATTGTAAATAAAAAACATTACACGCAGCGCTCAAAAATCTATCGAAAAGTTTTAGTACGACTTTGGTAAGCTATGAAGCCGCACCGCTTGATGGATTGGACTGTGCTTCAACAAACGAGTATTATTACTGTGTGTGTATAAGGTAAGACATATTATCTGGCGTTTTTTTCCGCAATATTATGCAAGAGCCACTTTTCTTACCTTTTGGTACCGGCTGATCTGTATTTGGGATCTACATAAATTCTGAAAAATTGTGCGCGTCCGCCTTCGTAGTCTGTAGTTGATAAGCTTCTTCTTTTTCACTATTTTCTTGTTATGGGACATTCATGCTCCGCTGTTTTGTAATATAAAGTAACGTAAAGTTCTTACTTATATCTGTCAGTAAACTTGCCATGAAAGCGCTAACACATACCGGTGTAGTGAGTTGACATTATTCCGGTTGGACGGTTTTTCACGGGACACATTTCCTCCGTTGTTGTTCCACTGGTGAGCCATGGATGAGGAGATGCTGCTTCGTTATTGATTTAAGTAAAGTCTGAATGTCATTAAAACAGTTAGCTCCATCTTTTGACACTTCTTCCACCCCCGTCCTTGCACGCTACACCGCTACAACAAATATAAAAGAGAAAAGACGCTGCCAAAGGTGAGCCACGTAAATAAGACTGCCTACAAAACGGCGCATCCTGAAGTGACTGTCAGAAAGTGGCTTGAAGATGATCTGTAAAACATCATCTATGCATATTTTTTTACCAAATAACCACAGTTACATGTTATGTAGACCACTGGGAAGTGCTTTCAATTTAGAAAAATAAAATAAAAAGACTCCTTTAATGCGCCTTATAATCCATTGCGCCTTTTGTATGAAAATAGACCTAAATAGACCCATTCATCGGCAGTGCGCCTTATAATCCGGTGCGCCCTATGGTCCGGAAAATACGGTATTATTATTGTACTCATTAGAATTATGAAGATTATATTATTTAGCAGTTATTTGCGATGTCGTGAGTGCACACAAATGCAGAGTATGCGCTGCTTTTGTCCAATGCCAACAACTTGCCAGCACATTTTGGACAATCAGCATCATTTTCACTAATTAACGCGCACGTCAACATTATAATCAAAACTTCTATTTGTTTCTTGTGTAGACCACGCAGGAACAACAACATGCAACAATAAATCAACTATTCATTGATCAAACCACACAACTATTGAAGCTCACACCTACTTCCTGTTCCTGTCTACACCGCTAAGATTTCTGGGTAACGTCGTATACAAAAATTAAGCCAACATTTATTCATCCAGGGTAAGACAATTAAGAAAATAATTTCATTTGCAATGCTGACCGAGCGAAGAGGCAGCATTTACATGTTCGATGTGTTGAAGTGTGATGATGTTCTCGCATCGTATCTCATTTACCAACAAAAATCTCCGCAGTTCACAAATGCTCTTAACGTGCGGTGGTAAAAGTCTTGGAACATCAATGAATGTTTGAGATGGACAGAGACTTTTCAAGTGTAAAACATACACGGAGAATGTCCGCAACTTGTGAACGCCAGAGCAGACAGCACAAAATAAGGAAGCCTTTTGTGATGTTTCTTTCTATAATCATAATACATTTTGCAAATATCCCTTGGACACTATATTGCCAAAAGTATTTGGCCACCCATCCTAATGATCAGATTCAGGTGTCCTAATCACGTGGCCCGGCCACAGGTGTATAAAATCAAGCTCTTAGGCATGGTGACTCTTTCTACAAACATTTGTGAAAGAATGGGCCGCGCTCAGGAGCTCAGTGATTTCCAGCGTGGAACTGTCGTAGCATGCCACCTGTGCAACAAATCCAGTCGTGAAATTTCCTCGCTCCTAAATATTCCAAAGTCAACTGTCGGCTTTATTATAAGAAAATGGAAGAGTTTGGGAACAACAGCAACTCAGCCACCAAGTGGTAGGCCACGTAAACTGACAGAGAGGGGTCAGCGGTCGCCGACTTTCTGCACAGTCAGTTGCTACAGAGCTCCAAACTTCATGTGACCTTCCAATTAGCCCACGTACAGTACGCAGAGAGCTTCATGGAATGGGTTTCCATGGCCGAGCAGCTGCATCTAAGCCATACATCACCAAGTCCAATGCAAAGCGTGGGATGCAGTGGTGTAAAGCATGTCGCCACTGGACTCTCGAGCAGCAGAGACGCGTTCCCTGGAGTGATGACTCACGCTTTTCCATCTGGCAATCTGATGGACAAGTCTGGGTTTGGAGGTTGCCAGGAGAACGGTACTGAATTGTGCCGAGTGTGAAATTTGGTGGAGGAGGAATTATGGCGTGGAGTTGTTTTTCAGGAGTTGGGCTTGGCCCCTTAGTTCCAGTGAAAGGAATTTTGAATGCTCCAGGATACCAAAACATTTTGGACAATTCCATACTCCCAACCTTGTGGGAACAGTTTGGAGCGGGCCCCTTCCTCTTCCAACATGACTGTGCACCAGTGCACAAAGCAAGGTCCATAAAGACATAGATGACAGAGTCTGGTGTGGATGAACCTGACTGGCCTGCACAGAGTCCTGACCTGAACCTGATAGAACACCTTTGGGATGAATTAGAACGGAGACTGAGAGCCAGGCCTTCAGTGTGTGAACTCACCAATGCGCTTTTGAAAGAATGGTCGAAAATTCCTATAAACACACTCTGCAACCTTGTGGACAGCATTCTCAGAAGAGTTGAAGCTGTAATAGCTGCAAAAGGTGGACCGACACCATATTGAACCCTATGGGTTAGGAATGGGATGGCACTTCAAGTTCATATGTGAGTCAAGGCAGGTGGCAATATACTTTTGGCAATGTAGTCTATATCGCTATTAATTGGTTCCAGACACGACCACAAGAAATACATTTCCACAAAGCGGGAATCATTAATTATGAATCAAATATTTTCATAGTTAAAGCATATAAAACTTGTCTAATGCCTTCTAGATGCGTTTTTTAACATTAAAAAAGCAACATCAAGATGAAAAAACATGCTTTAGTCACCTTTACACCGATATAGTAATGCTGCCTGAGGCTCAGCCAATCAGTGGCCACCATATTTAACAACACGCTCTGATTGGTTTGGTGTCATTTAGTGGCCAATTCTACTGTAGTATGGTCAGGGGCGCCGAAAAGGGGGGGTAAAGGAGACGGATTCTAGGGGCCCATGATGGAGGGGGGCCCAGAGAGGCCCCTAATGATGATGAAATTATAATACAGAAAAAATAATGACACTGTGTTGGGGGCCCTGTAAAGATTCTTTTCATGGGGCCCAAAATCCCTAGCGGCGCCCCTGAGTATGGTTATGGTTTGAGTTGATTTCTAACATGCATACAATTACAACATGATACACCACTTGATATTTGTACTTCATTTAGCCATTTTCATGCTTGAAAATGATAACGTTAGGGCACAAATGTTGTAGAACGTTTTTTTTAAATGACGCGCCAATATTTGAAGCGCTATGTAGTGAGGTGTGACTGTATTACCGGCACTTCTAATTAATTAAAACAATACAGTAATTTTAAAATGATTAGACTTAGACTTAGACAAACTTTAATGATCCAAAAGGGAAATTGTTCCACACAGTAGCTCAGTTACAATGATGGAAAGTGTAAGGATGTGGAAAGGACAATGCAGGTATAAATAGACTAAATATAGCGATATAAAATATAACATATATACGTAATATTTACATAATATATGTAAAGTATATTATATATACTGATATATTATATTACATTATGTCTATATCATATATACAATATATAACAATTATTTATTTTTTTGTTTATTATGTGCTTTTACTGCCATCTAGTGTCTACTTTGAAATATGTCTGCTATACAACGAGTAAAACATCAATGCAGGATTTGTTTTACAATTTGTGCTGAAATCCTGCCTGCATTTGCTGAGGTTAAGGTTACAAGGAACACTTAAAACACTGATTAAAAAGTCATAAAAATGTACCCAATGTTATTGAAAAGAAATAGGTCTAAAAAAAAATGGTAACATTTGCCACAGTTTTCTGGAAAATAAAATAAAAAAAATCACAAAAAAAGGAAGGACTTATTCATATTTAAAATGATTAGTACTATCAGCTAATAGAACGTTAGCCCGATGCTAACAGTCAAATCAGGGAATAGGGGCAAAGGTCGTGGCACTCACCCATGTGACTGAACTCTTGGTTGGCGAGGTCCAGCCAGGACACGTCGGTGTCGTCCAGGTCGTAGCAGCTGTACAGTGGGCCTGGCGCAGGCCGGGGCGAGGGGGTGAGCACAGCTGTCGACTCTGGCAGTAGCCTGCAACCAAAAAGCGTAGCGATAAAAATGACGCAGACCAGACCCTTAGCGACCCTCTTAAATAAATCTCTTTCTTTTTGTTCTCCCATCGATGCATTTCAAAATGTTACGAGTTTTTAATCTGAGAATCCAATAAGAGTCTCCTCTTCATTCCAGTTGTTGCTTATGTTTTTATAGAAAGTATCTGTTCCTGGGTTCTATCCCGCCCGCTGAGACTGGCGCGTCCGCAATACAAAGGGTCCTCTATACGGCACTCTAGAGATCTGGTTTTCTATCGCGTAATCTAGGTGTGTTACTCCAACTTTTCAAAAGCCAAACACAATCAGATTAATGTGTTTCCATGGGTTGCAGAATGCTTCTTTTGAGCCGAATTATTTTAAAAAATCGGACTAATTTAGTGCACGGAAACGTGGTTACTGTGATTATTTTACGGAAAAGCTCGGATGGTTGGATACCTGCCAGAACAAAACGGTTGTCGTTTGGAGAGGGACGTTGACATCCAGTCACGATACACAAAGTGTCGTTTATAGATCTGTCAATGAGACGAGCGTGAGTCCTGCGACATTGAGAAGGGGCGCAGTATTTGGTAGACTAAAGCGTAGCGTTAAAAACGACGCAGACCAGACATTCTTCTTTGTGTGGGAAGTAATGGTTCCAGTCGAGGTGTGTACCATCCTTTCGATCAGTAGGCCAGCTACTTAGCTACTTATCAAAGGACCAAGTCCAGGTGATCTACCTCATATTTACAGTAGTAGGGGCGGCATGGCGTAGTGGGTAGAGCAACCGTGCCAGAAACCTGAGGGTTGCAGGTTCGCTCCCCGCCTCTTACCATCCAAAAAATCGCTGCCGTTGTGTCCTTGGGCGGGACACTTCACCCTTTGCCCCCGGTGCCACTCACACCGGTGAATTGAATGATGAATGATAGGTGGTGGTCGGAGGGGCCGTTGGCGCAAATTGCAGCCACGCTTCCGTCAGTCTACCCCAGGGCAGCTGTGGCTATGAAAGTAGCTTACCACCACCAGGTGTGAATGAATGATGGGTTCTACATGTAAAGCGACTTTGGGTACTTAGAAAAGCGCTATACAAATCCCAGTTATTATTATTATTATTATTACAGTATATAAACATAAAGCTAGCTTTTGTACGCTGGTTTTCGGAGACCTTCATTTTGTTAACGCAGGCAGGATGGGCCAGCACTTTTATTGAGAACACGGGAACTGTACGGTCGTTTTTTATACTTTTGATGGCAAGTTCAAAGTCTGTGTTGAAATAAAAAGTGTTTCTGGCATCCCTGCCTGTCAGATTTTTCTTCAAACTGAGCTTGTAGCAGCCAGCAGTCATCTCATAAGACCCTCGGTTGCCGTGTATGTCAATCAAGTGAGGAATGAGACATCGTAGGGAAGATCGATGATAGGTAAGACCACAGGACCGTCATCAACTGCTTATAGACCATGTACCGCATTTGGAAGACTGTAAAGGAGGAAAGATGATATGAGGTTTGTTCTTCTGCTCCAGTCTCACAGACCACTGTTGGAGTTCAACGCCAGTTCGAAGGCGTTCTTCTTCCACTCCATGTTCCATTCTAACATTAACCCTCTTACACTCCATGTTCCATCCTAACACTAACCCTCTTCCGCTCTATGTTCCATACTAACATTAACCCTCTTCCAATCCATGTTCCATCCTAATACTAACCCTCTTCAACTCCAACTGTCATCATAACCCTAACCCTTCTTCCACTCCATATTCTATCCTAACCCTAAACTCAACACTGACTCTTCTTCCCCTACATGTTCCATCCTAACATTATCCCTCTTCCACTCCGCATTCCATACTAACATTAACCCTCTTCCAAACCATGTTCCATCCTATCACTAACCCTCGTCCACTCCAATTTTCATCATAACCCTAACCTTTCTTCCACTGCATGTTCAATCCTAACCCAAACACCCACCCTGACTCTTCTTTCTCTCCATGTTCCATCCTAACAGTATCCCTCTTTTATTCCATGTTACATCCTAACATGAACACTTTTTCCACTCCATGTTCCATCGTAACTCATGTTCCATCCTAAAACTAACCTCAACCCTACCTCTCTTCCCCTTCATGTTTCATCCGAACACTAACCTCAACCCTAACCATCTTCCCCTCCATGTTCCATCCAAACACTAACCCTCTTCCACTCCATGTTCTATCCTAACACTAACCCTCTTCCACTCCATGTTCCATCCTAACCCTAACCCTCTTCCACTCCATGTTCCATCCTAACACTAACCCTCTTCCACTTCATGTTCCATCCTAACCCTAACCCTCTTCCACTCCATGTTCTATCCTAACACTAACCCTCTTCCACTCCATGTTCCATCCTAACCCTAACCCTCTTCCACTCCATGTTCTATCCTAACACTAACCCTCTTCCACTCCATGTTCTATCCTAACACTAACCCTCTTCCACTCCATGTTCCATCCTAACACTAACCCTCTTCCACTCCATGTTCCATCCTAACCCTAACCCTCTTCCACTCCATGTTCTGTCCTAACACTAACCCTCTTCCACTCCATGTTCCTTCCTAACACTAACCCTCTTCCACTCCATGTTCCTTCCTAACACTAACCCTCTTCCACTCCATGTTTCATCCTAACACTAACCCTCTTCCACTCCATGTTCCATCCTAACACTAACCCTCTTCCACTCCATGTTCCATCCTAACACTAACCCTCTTCCACTCCATGTTCCATCCTAACCTTAACCCTCTTCCACTCCATGTTCTATCCTAACACTAACCCTCTTCCACTCCATGTTCCATCCTAACACTAACCCTCTTCCACTCCATGTTCCATCCTAACCCTAACCCTCTTCCACTCCATGTTCCAGTCTAACATTAAGTTAAAGTTAAAACGTTAAAGTACCAATGATTGTCACACACACACTTGGTGAGGCGAAATTATTTTCTGCATTTGACCCATCACCCTTGCTCACCCCCTGGGAGGTGAGGGGAGCGGTGAGCAGCGGCGGTGGCCACGCCCGGGAATCACTTTTGGTGATTTAACCCCTAATTCCAACCCTTGATGCTCAGTGCCAAGCAGGGAGGTAATGGGTCCCATTTTTTTAGTCTTTGGTATGACTCGGCCGAGGTTTGAACTCACAACCTACCGATCTCAGGGCGGACACTCTAACCACTAGGCCACTGAGTAGGTAAACCTTTTAAACCTCTTCCACTACATGTATGTGTATGTTTGTATACATATGTGTATCCTTGGTTTTATTTTTTCATAACACTTCACTGTATTTGTTTATGTGAGTGTGTGTGTATCTGACATCACATGGACAAAGATAAGACCTTCTGGAGGAAAGTTCTGTGGTCAGACTGAAACAAAAATTGAGCTGTTTGGCCACAATACCCAGCAATATGTTTGGAGGAGAGAAGGTGAGGCCTTTAATCCCAGGAACACCATTCCTACCATCAAGCATGGTGGTGGTAGTATTATGCTCTGGGCCTGTTTTGCTGCCAATTGAACTGGTGCTTTACAGAGAGTAAATGGGACAATGAAATAGGAGGATTACCTCCAAATTCTTCAGGACAACCTAAAATCATCAGCCCGGAGGTTGGGTCTTGGGCGCAGTTGGGTGTTCCAACAGGACAGTGACCCCAAACACATGTCAAAAGTGGTAAAGGAATGGCTAGAATTAAGATTTTAGAATGGCCTTCCCAAAATCCTGACTTAAACGTGTGGACAATGCTGAAGAAACAAGTCCATGTCAGAAAACCAACAAATTTAGCTGAACGGCACCAATTTTGTCAAGAGGAGTGGTCAAAAATTCAACCAGAAGCTTGTGGATGGCTACGAAAAGCGCCTTATCGCAGTGAAACTTGCCAAGGCACATGTAGGCAAATATTAACATTGCTGTATGTATACTTTTGACCCAGCACATTTGCTCACATTTTCAGTAGACCCATAATAAATCCATAAAAGAACCAAACTTCATGAATGTTTTTTGTGACCAACAAGTATGTGCTCCAATCACTCTATCACAAAAAAACAAGAGTTGTAGAAATTATTGAAGACAGCCATGACATTATGTTCTTTACAAGTGTATGTAAACTTTTGACCACGACTGTATATGTTTATATATACTTTTTTTCTCCACTAATTGTTAAGCTTAGTCTTATTGAAATGTGTCTTTTTATTGTCTCCTTCCCCCTGTTGTTTGTGGTGTTCTGTGTGCGTTTGCATTGCCAACATTTCAATGTATACTGCTGTATATGTGTTATAAAAATTGAAAATCCTACATAAATCTTAAATAAAAAAATTTAAAAAAAGGACTGTAAAGATCCTCTATATGAGTGCAAAAAGTGAAGTGGTGAACTTTGTCTGCTCTTTATCGCCTCCAGTTTGAAATGTCTCAACAAGGACAGGAAATGAGGTCGAGAACTCTGCAGGACCCGGTGGGAGCCAATCGGGTCATGTGACATGACCGAACACAACAACTTTGTTGTTGTTGACATCAGGCCACCGCAAACTCCCTCTTTAGCAGCAGTTACATCTTCTTGACAAATGAAATTGATTATTCATTTATAGCTCAGTATTATTGTCAAATAGGTGAAGGCCATGCGGAATATGGGAAGATTTTTTTCATAACTCCGTAGCTTGCTAGCTTGTGCACGCTAGCTTTCTGAGACTCTTATTTTGTTAGCTCAGGCAGGATGAAGCAGGGCTTTTATTGTGAAGACAGGAACTGTGCAGTCTGTCTTTAGGCGCGTATGTAGAAGAGCAGAGAGAAAATGGAAAAAAGACAGGCTGCATGTGTCCTTTGCCATTTTTAAAGAAAGCCTGTTTTCCTTTCAGATGACTGTAAAAGCAGAAATGAATATATATCTATCTCAGATTATATCTTCTAACTGTAACAACCCCAGAGTTCTGTTTAAAACTATTAACACTGTCATTGATGCTCCCAAATCTGCTGGTTTTGATGCTTCTTTTGAATTCTGTGAAAATTGTCTCCATTTTTTCACTGACAAAATTGTGTCAACTAGAGCCAGTCTATCTCAGCCTTCATATGACCCTTCTGTTCCCCTGCATTTCTCTTCTGTTTTCCATCAGTTTGAGCCGGTGTCCTTTTCTTTTTTAAGTGACACAGTTAGTCATATGAAGCCCTCTGGTTCTCCTGCAGATGCCCTCCCACCTCGCCTGTTTAAGGAGGTACTTGCTACTATTGGATCAAGTGTCCTTAACATTATCAATAGTAGCCTCTCTTCTGGAATAGTTCCAGTAGAGTTTAAACATGCAGTGGTACGACCTCTACTTAAAAAACCCAGCCTCGACCCCTCTCTCCTCTCTAACTTCAGACCTATCTCTAATCTTCCATACATTTCCAAAATATTAGAGAAGGTTGTCTACAGTCAGTTGCTGCCCTTCTTAGAGGATAATGGTATCACTGAGCTGTTCCAGTCCGGTTTTAAAGCCCTCCACAGCACAGAGTCAGCGCTTCTAAAAGTTTTTAACGATATCCTCCTGTCCACTGATTCTGGTAAATATGTTGTCCTGGTGCTTTTAGATCTGTCTGCTGCGTTCGACACCGTCGACCACGCCACCTTAATCACTCGTCTTGAGAACTGTGTGGGCATTAAGGGCGCCGCCCTCAACTGGTTCCGGTCGTACCTAACCGACAGGAGTTTTTGTGTAAAAGTAGACAGTTTTATGTCGTCCACAACTCCTTTACCACATGGGGTCCCCCAGGGCTCAATCCTTGCCCCAATTTTATTTGCGCTTTACCTTCTCCCCCTTGGTTCTATTTTTAGGAAGTACAGTATTGCATTTCATTTTTATGCCGATGATTGCCAGATTTATTTTCCCATGGCACAAAATAACACGGTTCAACGTCTTATTGACTGCCTGCACGACATCAAAGTCTGGCTTTCAGCTAACTTCCTGAGCCTAAATGAAGATAAAACAGAAGTTATGTTGTTCGGTCCAAGTCGCTCTCCCTCCCCCAACGTTGACCTCGGCACTCTGACCCCGTATCTCAGCGACTCTGTCACAAACCTGGGGGTAAAGTTTGACTCAGATTTTAAATTCGAAAAACAAATCAGCAGCGTCGTTCAAAAAAGCTTTTATCAATTACGCCAAATAGCGAAAGTGAAACCGCTTCTATCAAGACATGATCTTGAGAAATTAATCCACGCTTTTATCTCGACTCGTCTTGATTATTGTAATGCCCTGTATATTGGCATTAGCCAGGCCTCCCTCGCCCGCCTGCAGCTCGTGCAGAACTCTGCTGCTCGTCTGCTAACACAGACCCGCAGACGTGAGCACATCACCCCTATTTTAGCGTCCCTTCACTGGCTCCCTGTGCGTTACCGAATACATTTTAAACTCCTTTTATTTGTTTTTAAATGTCTAAACAACCTCGCGCCAACCTATCTCTCCGACCTCCTTCAGCCTTACTGCCCCACCCGATCCTTAAGATCAGCCGATCAGCTGCTGTTGACGGTCCCTGACACAAGGCTGAAGCTTAGAGGTGACAGAGCTTTCGCCGTTGCTGCTCCCAAGCTCTGGAACGACCTACCCCTGAGTGTTAGACAAGCCTCCTCTCTTCCTGTTTTTAAATCTCTCTTAAAAACATACTTTTATTCCATGGCTTTTAACACTGAGTGATATCCATCCTGCAATGGCGCCCCATAATACACCTGCTGTGATCCTGTTTTTATGTTTTTATGTTTTTATTAATTCTATTTTAATTATTTATTTTTTATCATATTCTGTTTGTGTTGTGTTGTGTTTGCTCGGTACTCGTTTTATCTTTTAACCTGCTCATTGTACAGCACTTTGGCTACCCCTGTGGTAAATTTTAAATGTGCTCTATAAATAAAGTTGATTTGATTTGATTTGATTTTGACGGCAGGTACGGCGCGAGAGTCTGTTGAAATAAAAAGTGTTTTCTCGCCTTCCTGTCGGTCATTTTTTATTAATAATGATCTGGCAGCAGCCAGCGTCATCTCAGAAGGCCCCCGGGTGCCGTGAATGTCAATCAAGTGACGAAAGTGACATCTTGGTGAAGATTGATGATTGCTCATTTTTAGGAGTATTTTTTCAATGTCTGGCTGGCGATTGACTGACACACCCTCCACTATCAAGCGGTAGCTCGGGATCGACGTAATGCGCACCCCTGGTATATCATTAAAAAAAAACCGCAGAAGTCATATTTTGACGCAGAAATTAATGTTTAAAAACGCGGAAATGTCACGTGTCTGCAATTGTGTGTCATCAGAGGGACTTGAAGATAAATAATGCTTTTGAAAATGGAAGTTGTGCAGCATAAATCTTTCATAATCGACTCATTTGTTTACATCTTCAAAACCATACTTGCCAACCTTGAGACCTCCGATTTCAGGAGGTGGGGGGCGTTGTTGGGGGCGTGGTTAAGAGGGGAGTAGTATATTTACAGCTAGAATTCACCAAGTCAAGTATTTCATATATATATATATATATATATATATATATATATATATATATATATATATATACATATACATACACACACAGTATATATATATATATACTATATATATATACACAGTGGGGCAAAAAAGTATTTAGTCAGCCACCAATTGTGCAAGTTCTCCCACTTAAAATGAGGACAGAGGTCTGTAATTTTCATCATAGGTACACTTCAACTGTGAGAAACAGAATGTGAAAAAAAATCCAGGAATTCACATTGTAGGATTTTTAAATAATTTATTTGTAAATTATGGTGGAAAATAAGTATTTGGTCAATAACAAAAATTCAACTCAATACTTTGTTATTGCCAACAAAGGTTATATTACAGAGGTCAAACGATTACTATAGGTCTTTACCAGGTTTGCACACACAGTAGCTGGTATTTTGGCCCATTCCTCCATGCAGATCTTCTCGAGAGCAGTGATGTTTTGGGGCTGTCGCCGAGCAACACGGACTTTCAACTCCCTCCACAGATTTTCTATGGGGTTGAGGTCTGGAGACTGGCTAGGCCACTCCAGGACTTTCAAATGCTTCTTACGGAGCCACTCCTTCGTTGCCCTGGCGGTGTGTTTGGGATCATTGTCATGCTGGAAGACCCAGCCACGTTTCATCTTCAAAGCTCTCACTGATGGAAGGAGGTTTTGGCTCAAAATCTCACGATACATGGCCCCATTCATTCTTTCCTTAACACGGATCAGTCGGCCTGTCCCCTTAGCAGAAAAACAGCCCCAAAGCATGATGTTTCCACCCCCATGCTTCACAGTAGGTGTGGTGTTCTTGGGATGCAACTCAATATTCTTCTTCCTCCAAACACGACGAGTTGAGTTTATACCAAAAAGTTATATTTTGGTTTCATCTGACCACATGACATTCTCCCAATCCTCTGCTGTATCATCCATGTGCTCTCTGGCAAACTTCAGACAGGCCTGGACATGCACTGGCTTAAGCAGGGGGACACGTCTGGCACTGCTGGATTTGATTCCCTGTCGGCGTAGTGTGTTACTGATGGTAACCTTTGTTACTTTGGTCCCAGCTCTCTGCAGGTCATTCACCAGGTCCCCCCGTGTGGTTCTGGGATTTTTGCTCACCGTTCTCATGATCATTTTGAACCCACGGGATGAGATCTTGCGTGGAGCCCCAGATCGAGGGAGATTATCAGTGGTCTTGTATGTCTTCCATTTTCTGGTAATTGCTCCCACAGTTGATTTTTTCACACCAAGCTGCTTGCCTATTGTAGATTCACTCTTCACAGTCTGGTGCAGGTCTACAATTATTTTCCTAGTGTCCTTTGACAGCTCTTTGGTCTTGGCCATAGTGGAGTTTGGAGTCTGACTGTTTGAGGCTGTGGACAGGTGTCTTTTATACAGATAACAAGTTCAAACGGGTGCCATTAATACAGGTAACAAGTGGAGGACAGAAGAGCTTCTTAAAGAAGAAGTTACAGGTCTGTGAGAGCCAGAGATCTTCCTTGTTTGAAGTGACCAAATACTTATTTTCCACCATGATTTACAAATAAATTCTTTAAAATTCCTACAATGTGAATTCCTGGATTTTTTTTCACATTCTGTCTCTCACAGTTGAAGTGTATCTATGATGAAAATTACAGACCTCTGTCATCATTTTAAGTGACAGAACTTGCACAATCGGTGGCTGACTAAATACTTTTTTGCCCCACTGTATATAGTATATATATATATATATATATATATATATATATATATATATATATATATATATATACATATATATATATATATATACATACACACACACACATCTATAAGAAATACTTGACTTTCAGTGAATTCCAGCTATCCATCCATCCATTTTCTACCGCTTGAATTCTAGCTATATATATATATATATATATATATATATATACATACACACATACACAGAATATATATATATATATATATATATATATATATATATATATATATATATATATATATATATATATACACACACACACACACACATCTATAAGAAATACTTGATTTTCAGTGAATTTTAGCTATCCATCCATCCATTTCTACCGCTTGAATTCTAGCTCTATATATATATATATATATATATATATATATATATATATATATATATATATATATATATATATATATATATATATATATATATATATATGTATGTATCGAGCACTATTTTTTGGATAACCTTATTAAGACATATACTCCGCTCCAAATTGACATTTGTTGAGCACTGTACGACGATCAGAAATGGAAAAATTCAACATCGACTACTCCACGAAGAACATTCCCATACCCGCGCAGAATGACTACAAGCTAAGGCTCATAGAAAAGACGGAACACTTCCTAAGAAGGATGCGGTGGAAAGCACATTTTTTCCTCCACCCTGAAACAAAAGGAATGCAAAAGGAAACTTACGGATTCAAATCTACCAAGAACCCACCCACAGTTGAGGAACTAAAGGATTTTGAGAACGACATGCTCAAAATGATACAATCAGTCAAATTCAAGCCAATCCGCAACCCACTCCTCACCAAGCTGAAAAATGACAAGGAGCGCATCAAGAAAGTAAACAACCTCATCATAGCTGCCGATAAAACCACAAACTTCTACAGAATGGACATACCAGAACACCACACCTTACTGGACAGAAGCATCACCAAATCATACAAAAAAGCACAACCCAACACCTTACAGAACATCCACCTGGAAAATAAAAGGATCGCGGCTGAACTGGACATTGAGGACAGGGTGGACGCCACAGCCAACAAGGAAGCCTTCATCACATTGAAGGACCACAAACCCAACTTCGCAAATAACCCAACATGCCGACTAATAAACCCAACTAAATCTGAAATAGGAAAAATCAGCAAAATAATCCTGGACAGAGTCAACACAAAAATCAAGGACAAAACACCACTCAACCAATGGAGAAATACAGCAGCAGTAATCAAATGGTTCAACAACATCCAAGACAAACAACAGCACAACTTTATCTCCTTTGATATCGAGGAATTTTACCCTTCCATCACGCAAGACCTACTGACTCAAGCACTAGACTTCGCCTCAGACTACGACTCAATCACAGGCAACGAAAGAAACATCATCATCCACGCAAAAAACTCCATTCTCATCCACAACAGTACACCATGGCAAAAAAAGAACAATGCAACATTTGACGTCACTATGGGAAGTTTTGACGGAGCAGAAACGTGTGAACTCGTTGAGAGTTTCCTCCTCTCCCAGCTCGCTAGCCTCAATCTGAACCTTGGTATTTACCGTGATGACGGACTGGCAGTGTGTCGCGCCTCGCCAAGGAGCAGCGAGAATACCAAGAAGCGCATATGCCAAATTTTCAAAGAGAACGGCCTACGGATCACGATTGAAGCCAACAAGCAAACCGTCAACTTCCTTGACGTCACTTTCAACCTGAGAAATAACAGCTACCAACCATTCACGAAACCCAACACAACACTCCAATACGTGCACCATGACAGCAACCACCCACCCACCACCACGAAAAGAATACCTACCGGAATCAATAAAAGGCTATCGATGCTGTCATCTAGCAAAGCTGAATTTGACCAAGCAACCCCCCCGTACCAAAAAGCCCTTGATGAAAGCGGATACAATTTCACCCTCACCTATGAACCCACGCCAGGAAACCAGCCAAAAAAGAACAGAAAACGAAACGACATCATCTGGTACAACCCCCCATACAGCAAAAACGTCTCAACGAACATTGGACACAAATTCCTCAATCTGATTGACAAACACTTTCCCAAAGACAACACCCTAAGAAAAGTATTCAACAAGAACAACATTAAATTGAGCTACAGCTGCATGAACAATATACGACAAATCATCTTAAACCACAACAAAACAATTGCAAATGAGCCGTCGGCCCCCAGACAGAGCGACTCCAAAACCAACAAAGGATGTAACTGTCGAAAGAAACCTGATTGCCCTCTCAACGGGGGGTGCTTACAAACATCAGTTGTCTACCAATCTAAGGTAATACGCAAGGACATTAACACATCCGAAACATATGTAGGATTAACCGAGGGAGAATTCAAAACCAGATGGAACAACCACAAGGCTTCTTTCAGGAACAAAAACCTGCGAAATACCACAGAACTCAGCAAACACATTTGGGACCTCAAAGACAATAATGTTGAATATTCAATAACATGGCAAATTCTTGCATCCAGCACACCTTACAATAGTGGTAATAAAAGATGCAACCTATGCTTGAAAGAGAAACTGTTTATTATTTACCGTCCAGACCTGTCATCCCTCAACAAGCGCAGCGAAATTGTAACAGCATGCCGCCATAGACGGAAACACCTCCTAGGTAACACATGAGCCAACCACCACGCCCCTAGGCCATTCTGTACCCACCCACTCTGTGCCCTATATAAACCATGGTATGCGAATGCTCCCATTAAAATCTCCTGATGATTGAGGGTACCCCCCCTCATGAAACAGGCCTGTAGAGATGAAATAGTCTTGTGATTTTTTTCCCACACATACATATATATATATATATATATAAAAGAAATACTTGAATTTCAGTGTTCATTTATTTACACATATACACACACATAACACTCATCTACTCACTGTTGAGTTAAGGGTTGAATTGTCCATCCTTTTTTTATTCTCTGTCCACTATTTTTCTAACCATGCTGAACACCCTCTCTGATGATGCATTGCTGTGTGGCACGCACAAAAGTGCTTTCATCAAATGCACTAGAGTCTGGAATCTTCCATCTCTCCCTATAGCATGGCCCAAAACCGGTCAATCTTTTCTTCATTGCCATTGATTGATTGATTGAAACTTTTATTAGTAGATTGCACAGAAAGTACATATTCCGTACAATTGACCACTAAATGGTAACACCCGAATAAGTTTTTCAACTTGTTTAAGTCGGGGTCCACTTAAATTGATTCATGATACAGATATATACTATTTTCATAATAGCCAAACACTTGGTAGTCCACTACTTCTTCCCGGAGGCTATCCAGGTCCAATCGCAGCTGCGGCTTGGAACTTACAAGCGTATTTCTTCATCTTACTCGTCGTCGGCGTTGCCTCGTTCTTCTGCTTCGTCTCCTTGTTGTGTGCGCAGTTGTGCACTGCACTCTCTAAAAGCCCTATATGTTATTGTCACATATGCATGTACAGTAGATGGCAGTATCATTCTACAGTTATAACGTGATTGGGTAGGCACGCTGTTTATATTGTGGGAAAGCGGACGTGAATACAAGCTGTCCTCACTCAGGTCCGCATGGAGCTGGAGGGGGCGGGCCTCCAGCTCCGCCGGAATTTCGGGAGATTTTCGGGAGAAAATTTGTCCCGGGAGGTTTTCGGGAGAGGCGCTGAATTTCAGGAGTCTCCCGGAAAATCCGGGAGGGTTGGCAAGTATGTTCAAAACCCTAAAGATGGCGGAAACACTAGTATTGCTATTTTATTCTTTTTTATATCTGTATTTTACCTCAATGAAAGGCTGTGACATAACACCAATAACAATCACTAAGTCAGGGGTCGGCAACCCAAAATGTTGAAAGAGCCATATTGGACCATAAATACAAAAAAAATATCTGCATGAAGCAGCAAAAAATTAAAAAGTCTTATATAAATCTTATAATGAAGACAACACATACAGGTACGTGTCTATATTAGCCTACTATCAAAATGACTATGTGTCGCAGACTGACGCAAATATTTGTTGACAAAAATGTTGAAATGTAATATTTATTCTACACATTTTTACAACATTCGAAATAATTCATAAAATGAAGGCTTCTCAGAGGGTGAGATAACTCCTGGAAATTACTGGCTCAGAAATACCAGAGGTATAGATGTGTGTGTCCAAGTTAAAGGAAACGGCAGGCTGTCTTCTTCTAATGGATTTGTTACAATGTTTACAAGCAGGGTAACGTTTGCTGTGGTCTGGAACAACATGGCAAACAAACAACGATCTGAAATGCAGTCAATATTACATACAGATAATGTGTCATGAAAAGGAAATTAAATGAGCTCAAATATGCCTCTACCTACAAATGAAGCATAATGATGCAATATGTACATTAAGCTAGCCTAAATAGCGTGTTAGCATCGATTAGCTTGCAGTCATGCACTGACCAAATATGCCTGATTAGCACTCCACACAAGTCAATAACGTCAACCTTCACGCACACAATAAAAGTTTGGTGGACAAAATGAGACAAAAAAAGGGGTGGCATAAAACACCTCTTAGAAAGTCGGAGAAAGTTGTACATGTAAACAAACTACGACGAGTTCAAGGACCGCCAAAATTAGTAGGACAAATAGTCTCCCATCACTGAAGCATGTTTACTATAAACAGTATGATTTGGTGGTAGCGGGGGTGTATTTTGTAGCGTCCCGGAAGACTTAGTGCTGCAAAGGGTTCTGGGTATTTGTTCTGTTGTGTTTATGTTGTGTTACGGTGCGGATGTTCCCCCGAAATGTGTTTGTCATTCTTGTTTGGTGTGGATTCACAGTGTGGCGTATATTTCTAACAGTGTTAAAGTTGTTTATACGACCACCCTCAGTGTAACCTGTTTCGCTGTTTATCAAGTATGCGTTGCATTCTCGTGTGTGTGCGTACAGAAGCCGCACATATCTTGTGACTGGGCCGGCACGTTGTTAGAATGGATGAAAAGCGGACGTGACGACAGCTCGTAGAGGACGTTAAAGGCAGTGCCTTTAAGGCACGCGGGTGGACTACGAGATAGAATGACTGATGAACACCTTCGTTCGATAATGAAGGTTGCCTAAGCTCAAAGCCTGAGCTGAGCCCCGACATTAATGAACTAGCATCCAAGAAAAGATGCCAGGTATCTGGCTTGGGCACATCAGATTAGATCAGTGTGTTGCAAACTGAGCAGTTTAAAGTCCTGAATGGTTGGTTTATTCATTGTTATTTTACTTTCAAATGTATTAGCCTGTGGAAAAAGTTAATGTTGATATTTACCTCAGAAGGCTGCAAATAGAAAAGAGGCATTAAATTTTTTTTTAAATTGTATTTGATATGCCATTGATATTTTTGAATTATTATTATTTGAAACTCGATTTTGCATGTCACTATAAAGTTATATAAGCCTTGCTTGTTCAATATTCAATGCAAAACTTGTTTGGGTCCCTATTAAAAGGTTAATTTGTTCAACCTTGGCCCGCGGCTTTGTTCAGTTTTACATTTTGGCCCACTCTGTATTTGAGTTTGACACCCCTGCCTTAAAGTATGATTCACATTCAGAATGTTCCATCCTTCTATATATGGTAGTTGGAGTTGCGGACAACTTCATTACTGCTAAATAGCAGTTTTCAGTAATGTCACAGAAGATGCAGGATTTGCTTTAACATTTAAGTGGTGAAACTTCCTATAAGAGGACAGCTGTAGTGCTGTATTCTGAGGATCATGTCATGTTTAATTTAAACTTTTTACATACAAATTCACATATGCTCACATACGTACATAGGTACCTACGCTCCCACATACATACACAAATACAGTACATATTTACATACCTAAAGTTCGTACATCCACACGCACATTCAATATACAAACATACACATACACATACTGTACATATACACTTACTGTACAAACACATATACACACTCTGTACATATACATTCACTGTACAAACACATATACACATTCTGTACACATACATTCATTGTACAAACACATATACACATTCTGTACATATACAAGTACATATGCATACTTACACTCATGCACATAATCACGTTTCATCAAACATATATTAACGTTGTTGCCCTAGGGTAAACTGGGTGTAACACATGGCACTCTGACAAAGCTTAACCTATTGTTACTATAACAATCTACAAGGTTAATGTAGGTTGCTTCTCTTTCTCCCCCTCCATTTTTCTGCATTCTTTTGTATCTCAAGTTATCATTACGTATATGTATTGTTGCATTTAAACAACTGTATTGTTGATAATAAAGGTAAATTATTGGTATTGTTCATTATCAATAGCGCTATTTCTATTGGTATTTGTATTGATCCATTTGTAGTGTAATAATGCTCATTGTCATTTCTGTATTATTTTTTATTTTTTGCTAACTGCTTATTTGCTATTACTTTTACCATCATATTTGAACATGTCATATTTGCTGATGTTGCTCTATTGTTGTAGTTGTTTGCTGTTGTTGTTGTTGTTTTTGTCTCTCTGTCTAATCCCCCTCTTGTCCCCACAATTTCCCCCTCTGTCTTCTTTTTTTTCTCTTTCTATCCCCTCCTGCTCCGGCCCGGCTGCACTAAATGATAATATAAATACATTTAATAAAGTCAAATACAAATAAGGCAACAAGAGAAGTACACTTCTACACTTCTCTTTTGTAAAGTAAATCTGAACAGCCGACATGGGCATCTACATCAACTATATCACCTACTCAGTGGCCTAGTGGTTAGAGTGTCCGTCCTGAGATCGGTAGGTTGGGAGTTCAAATCCCGGCCGAGTCATACCAAAGACTATAAAAATGGGACCCATTACCTCCCTGCTCGGCACTCAGCATCAAGGGTTGGAATTGGGGGTTAAATCACCAAAAATGATTCCCGGGCGCAGCCACCGCTGCTGCCCACTGCTCCCCTCACCTCCCAGGGGGTGATCAAGGGTGATGGGTCAAATGCAGAGAATAATTTCGCCACACCTAGTGTGTGTGTGACAATCATTGGTACTTTAACTTTAACTTTAACTTATATGATTTGCCTGAGAAGCTGGACAGGACACAAAAAAAAATTAAAAAAAATAAAAATAAAAATAATTAAAACTTTTTTTTTTAAATAAATGGTCCTGAGTAGTCACGTACAAATTTGATCCCCATGAACCATATTAACTCTTTTCCCCCAGGGTCCCCAGTAAGAATGATCAGCACATTACTTCATCAATCCAGAGATTTAAAGACGTGTATGAGCTAACTGGGCTGTGGCTATTTTACCTCTTTTTTTTTATGCATCCACAACCTGTAGAAAGGGTGGTCCCCACAAGTGATGATCAAAAACTTGGTCCCCATTCCAAATGATAACCAGTGTGTGTGTGTGTGTGTGTGTGTGTGTGTGTGTGTGTGTGTGTGTGTGTGTGCGGTTGTGCATGCGTTTGTGAGCTGCCATTTTGTCCTGTGGTTGAGATGCCAGTACAGTGTGCTTGTTGTCATGGATATGAGTCAGAGTTATTAACATTACTACGCTAAGGCACTGCAGGCTAACACACACACACACAAACGTATGCGCACACACACACAAACACAAACACACAAACACTGGTGGTCTGTAAACTCCCACAGTGTCTCCACAAACAAGCCCCGCCCCAGCACGCTAGCCTGAGAAATGTGCAAATAATGTTTGACAAAAGGTGAGGAAAGAAAAGGGGGGTCTGGGGGGGATGCAGTGTTTGGGAAAACAGGGCCGGCGGGAATGTTTTCATTCATATCTTCCGCTCGGTTAGTTGGGAAAGAGACGCAGTGGGAGGAGCTGACATGTTTTGTTGGCACAGTCAGGAAGTAAACATCCCCAGCAGCCCTTCTTTAAACACATACTACTATCCAGCCATCCATTTCCTACCGCTTGTCCCTCTCGGGGTCGCTCTCGTGTACTTATCTACTACTACTTCCATTCATACTTCGTCTATGGGAATGTGCAAACCCCGTTTCCATATGAGTTGGGAAATTGTGTTAGATGTAAATATAAACGGAATACAATGATTTGCAAATCATTTTCAACCCGTATTCAATTGAATGCACTACAAAGACAAGATATTTGATGTTCAAACTCATAAACTTTATTTTTTTTTTTGCAAATAATAATTAACTTAGAATTTCATGGCTGCAACACATGCCAAAGTAGTTGGGAAAGGGCATGTTCACCACTGTGTTACATGGCCTTTCCTTTTAGCAACACTCCGTAAACGTTTGGGAACTGAGGAGACACATTTTTTAAGCTTTTCAGGTGGAATTCTTTCCCATTCTTACTTGATGTACAGCTTAAGTTGTTCAACAGTCCGGGGGTCTCCGTTGTGGTATTTTAGGCTTCATAATGCGCCACACATTTTCAATGAGAGACAGGTCTGGACTACAGGCAGGCAAGTCTAGTACCCGCACTCTTTTACTATAAAGCCACGTTGATGTTACACGTGGCTTGGCATTGTCTTGCTGAAATAAGCAGGGGCGTCCATGGT